>NW_020172464.1:710561-716831 GCF_003031525.2 Neophocaena asiaeorientalis asiaeorientalis | reverse complement strand
AAACAATAGTTTCAATTTCTTTTTTTTTTTTTTTTGCAGTACGCGGGCCTCTCACTGTTGTGGCCTCTCCCGTTGCGGAGCACAGGCTCTGGACGCACAGGCTCAGCGGCCATGGCTCAAGGGCCCAGCCGCTCCGCGGCGTGTGGGATCTTCCCAGACTGGAACATGAACCCATGTCCCCTGCATCAGCAGGCGGACTCTCAACCACTGTGCCACCAGGGAAGCCCTGTCAATTCCTTTTGAATTACCCTCTGTCTCTAGCATGTAGCAAATATATCTGAAATCTTTCCTGAATGGACAACAATAAGCCTAAGCAGAAAACAAAATCAAGTGCCTCCTTGTGATAGAATAGGTAGAGGTTGGTTCAACCAACATTCATTGAGCCCTAGTTCTGTGCCAGGCCCTGTGCTAGAGATTGGGGATGTGCTACTTGTTCCTGTCCTCAAAGAGCTCTTGGTCTAGCAAATCAGAGAACACAGGGAGAGCAACAGAAATACATGTTCTCTAGCTGTCCGTGGCATTGACATATACATGGGCTGGAAATCTCAAAGCACTAGGTTCTATTATGCTATGTGCTTTATACATAGCAGGTCTTTGGTTCAGGGTTCAAGGCTAACTATGTACTCAGTTTCCTAGCACTGCCAGTGTCAGAGTTCCTTCTTGACTCCCATTTTCTTGTCTTTTGGCTCTACCTCCTGACTATAGATGATCTTTTATGTCATGTTTTTCGCTCTCTGAGGTGTAAATATTGCCAAGGATCTCCTAGTTAGCAAGGGCCTGGAGCTCTGGCCTTGGACTCATCCACACATCCTTGACCTAATATGTGACCAGAAAACAAAGCAGCCCGTCATCTGCATAGAGATTTGAGTGAATGCATGAATGAATGAACAGATGGAGAGGCAGTATTTCTAGGTATCTGGTCCATCTCTGGCTCAGAAATTTATTATGATTATTATGATTTTGGTTCAAAGGCTCCAAGCCATAGAATAATATTCATCCATTGAAATTTAGGCAAGCTATGGAGGATTCAGCTCTGCTTTGCTTCAGGGCTCAAGTGTGGACGGAGAAGCAATAGCTGCAAACCTTGAGCATTGGCACCCCAGTCAGATAGATCTGGATTCAAATCTGTCACTTATTGTACGACCTTGGGTAGGTGTCTTTAACTTTTCTGGTCTGTCTCATTTTCCATATCTGTAAATGGGGTAATAATTGTACCCACCTCAGGGTAGTTATGAGGATTAAATGAGATCATGTATATAAAGCACTTAGTACAATACCTGGTATGGGGTAAGCTCTCAAATGAGAGCTGCTGCTATTAGTATTTTGGGCAGCCTAACCCCTGAGCCCTCCTCTGAGGGTCAGAGTGGCACGGTGACCTAGAGCTTCACTGGGGCTTCTGGCCAATTCTGGCAGGAGTTTTCCTCTCCAGGTGTTCCCTCTAAGGTTGATGGAAGCTCCATGCTCAGAATCAGGACAAGGGCAACGTCGTCGTGTTGTGCAGTAGCTCTGGGCTAGAGGCTGCAGGGCTGAGGGAGCCTGGGAGGAAACCTGCAGCAAGGCAAAGACATTGCTAGGGCCAGAGGGGCTGAGGCATTCGCATTCCACTGGCTTTGACTCTTTCATATGCAACACCAGATGCCTGGCCAGAGGATGACTTGCGTCCTGCTCTGCCTGTGTATGCCATCTGCCATCTGCCAGGCATTTGAAATACACTTGGGATTTTACTTAAGAATCCGAAGAAGGTATTTATTTTCATCAGAAATTGTTTCCTGTTATACCTCCGTTCTTACTGAATAAAAAAATAATAAAATTAGAAGTGTACAACATAGGTAACATCCACCCTCCCCATTTCTACTTTCCAGAGATAACTCCAGTTAAGTTTGGTATATAGTCCTCCAAGTGTTCTACCTACCAGTATTCAGGGCATCTGTGTTTTATGCAAGGAATGTGTTCCCAAGGGCCCAACATAATTAGAAATTTGCATAATTCAAGACCAGTCTTGACAAAGGAAGACCAGAATTTCTGTTTATCAGCTAAAGTGGCGCCACCATGTGGCAACAGTGGAAATATGCCTTACAATTCACTTGGCCTTCAGGTTTTGAAATTATGTGATTCTTGATGATGTTTTAATTTGGGGAGATTTGCATTATTTCAAATGTGCATAAACCGGGACTGAAATATTTTTATATCAAAATACAGTAAGTCCCGTACATATGAACCTTCAAGTTGCAAACTTTCAAAGATGCGAACGTGCATTCACATGTCCAATCACGTAAGTTAGTTCATGTGTGTGGCATACATTGTCACGTGTGTGCATCCTCTGCAAGTTGTTGTGCTTTTGTGTACTTTAGTGTACAGTACTGTACAGAGTACAGTAGTACAGTATCTTTATTTCAAGCCCAGGATGGCTGGAAGAAGTGTAAAAGCAGCGGTGATGTAGCTGGTACAGTACTACCTAGACATCATGGATTGTTTTTTCAAGAAGGTAGATAGAATTGAATCCAGCAAGGAACCAGAACCTGTGCCATCAACATCAGGCATGAGTGAAATTGCAGCTTGAGCTGTGTCCCCTATTGCTGACGATCCTTCAGCTCTACCATCTCCCACCTCCTCTCCCTCTTCCAGTCAGTAACTCTTCTTGCCTGTTCACTCGATGCCAGCCCCTGTATGCCGGCTGTTGTACTGGACTACTGTACTTTTCAAGGTACTGTACTGTAAGATTAACAATGTTTTCTTTATTTTTTTCTTTGTTTTTTATGTAATATTTGTGTGAAAAGTATTCTAAACCTATTACAGTACAGTACTATATAGCTGATTGTGTTAGTTGGGTACCTAGGCTAACTTTGTTGGACTTGCGAACAAATTGGACTTACGAACATGCTCTCGGAATGGAACTCGTTCGTATGTAGGAGACTTACTGTATTTCAAATTCTTATAATCTAAATTTATTTAAAATGGGACTACACTGTGTTAACTTTAAAATGGCAGTGTATTACAAAAGCTGTTCTAAAACTTGCTTTTTAAAGTTCAGATAACAATGTATTTTGGACACTAATGCAGCAAATATACTTTTTACCTCTTTTTTATCATCTTCATTGGAATATAACTGCTCAACAATGGTGTGTTAGTTGCTGCTGTATAACAAAGTGAATCAGCTACACGTATACATACATCCCCATATTCCCTCCCTCTTGCGTCTCCCTCCCTCCCACCCTCCCTATCCCACCCCTCTAGGTGGTCACAAAGCACCGAGCTGATCTCCCTGTGCTATGCGACTGCTTCCCACTAGCTATCTATTTTATTTTTGGTAGTGTATATATGTCCATGCCACTCCTCCGCCATCTTGAAGGTTCCCTCCACCCTTTCTTTTTAAGGGCTGTGGATCATTCCAGGATAGCAGTGTATCCTAATGCATTTAACCAGTCCTCTATATTGATGGCTAATTCTCCCCAGGGATAAGGCTTCCTCCCCCTGCCTTTCTGCCATCAGATTTATCCTCAGTAACAGGGACCTGGACAAATCTATGTACATAGTTCTGAGTGCCAGAGATTGACTTGAAGCCAGAGCAAAGCAAACTCCTGCATCTTGGGGACCACCAAGGTAGTGGCAGCCCTGACCAAGGGCCCCAGAAGTCCCTTGCTTTTTTCTCTTCCAAGTACAGTTGGCCTTGTCACTGAACTGGCCTGGCCTGGTGTCACAGGATGGATTCTCTGGAGGCAGATGCTGAAACAGTTTGAGGTGCAAGCTATTTGTTAGGGATTTAATACCCATGAAGTGAAAGGAGAGAAGCAGGATTGGACAGAGGCAGAAGTTGAACTGGGAGATAGGCTGGTCAAAGTGTTGGCCAACTTGGTGGGGAATTTCTGTAATAAGGATTGTCCATCAGAGCTGTCCTATGTAGACCTGCAGTGGCTTGGCCTTTTTCCACCACTGCCTTGCTCAGTCATTGGATGCAGGTTGTCCCTGGACAGATGTGATCTCAGGTGAGGCCATTCTGCAGCTGAGGCACAACTGAAAGGCGCTGAAAGCTGGAGGTTGTCTGCTGACCTCCTTCTTGGGAACTGGGCAGTAGGTCCTTCTTTGAGGCAGGAGCTGGGAAGTCCATCTCTGTGACCAGCACATCTGGTCTCCCGTCTCCTACAATGCACATAGCAGGCTCCCCTGGAGGCCTGGCAGCCTCAGGGATTTTATATGTGAGGTCCAGATAGGATTTTGGAGGTTTGCAAGCAGAAAGGGCTTGCTGCCATGTAATGTAAGGGTGGCCAGGCAGAGTGGCAAGCAGTTCTCTACTGGGACACAGACACTAGACTAGGGACTCGGCTTGGCAGCAGGGTACCTACCTGTGTGACGTGTGTGGATGACTCTCCATTTGTGCATGTGTGGGAGTAAACGTGGGTATTAACTTCTACCGCCTGTGTGAGGCATGTGGTGGCACTCAAGGAATTCTACTTGATCAATTCTTCATAGGATTACAGATAGATTATTAGGGTTAGTTTCTGTCACTCACTAGTCCTTCCAGGTTTGTTTCCTCTGCAAATTGGGTGAATATGCCCTCTTTATTGGCTCGTGATCTGCCATGTTTGCCATTTGGCCTTGCTTTGAAAATGAGGTGTTCGGAAACCATAATCTCAGGTTTTGTCCACAGCATTAATAAGCCCTAAAAGTTGAAAGTTATGTTTTATTTGGCGGAAATTTTTAGGACTTAAAGCCCGGGAGGCAGCATCTCAAGTAACCCTGAGAGAACTCCTCCGAGGAGGCGAGGGGGGAGCTAGGATATATAGGAGTTTTGCAACAAATGGCATGTAGTTGGGAGCATCAAAAGATTTTTGTTAATTAAAGAAAACCAGATATGTCAAGTTAAGGAATTTAGCGCTTTTCTATGTGTGGGAAGATGCAAGAGTCTGGGCTCACCGAAATCATTCCTTTGATATGTACCTCAGCTATCTGGGGCCAGTGTCCTGTATTTTCACATTCTGAGTTTCCTCAGGGCTCACCATAGGGAGTGGCTGCAGTCTGATGGCTGCTAGATGGTAGGTATTCTTTCCTTCCTGAGTTCCCTCAGGGCTCACCAGCTCACTGTCTGGTGGTGGCTGCAATTGCTGATGACTGTGACATCCTTTGTTTACTGATTTGGCAGGAAATATTCCCTTTCTCGCTAGTCAGACTCCTTGGAGCAGCCAGATCTCCAGAGATGTGGCTGGGGTACCTGCATTTGAACAAGTTCCCAAGATGATTCTGATGAACAGCCAAAAGAATTGACCATTGGGTAGCACTTGTTGCTTTAAGTGTTCCCTCAGCTCTTCTTGTGTGAGTTTTATTTCTCCAGTCAGATTGTTTGCTCCAGGAGGAGTATTATGTGTTCTAATGTCATGAGCTTGTGGGCACATAGTAGGGGCTTAGTTTGCTATGGGTTTACTGTTTGTGTGTCTGTCTGTGTGTGTGTGCACTATCCCGTAAGCCCTGGTGGGAATCTCTAAGACCAGAGATGAGGGAATGTGTGTGTGTGTGTGTGTGTGTGTGTGTGTGTGTGTGTGTGTGTGTGTATGCATTGGAGAGGAGAATCAACTATAGCAATGATAACTTTTGACTGCCTTTTGATATGTATAGAATCTCACAACTTTTCCATGCAGTTTGAAATTTCAAAATATAACTACTGAGCCTGAGCTCTAGAGCCGCGAGCCACAACTACTGAGCCCACGTACCACAACTACTGAATCTTGCGTGCCTAGAGCCCGTGCTCAGCAACAAGAGAAGCCACTGCAATGAGAAGCCCGTGCACCACCACGAAGAGTAGCCTCTGTTTGACACAACTAGAGAAAGCCCGTGAGCAGCAACGAAGACCCAAGGCAGCCAAAAATAAAAGTAAATAAATAAATAAATAAATATCATGACTTAAAGCAAATCACAGCAATTATAAGAATATGCTTTTTCAAATTACAATTTGGATGTTTCTCATCCCTCCAAAATGCCAGAACTATAATAAAGTATCACTAATTCAGTCAAAATGTGGGGATTTTGGAGGAGTGAAAAATCTAAATTGATTAATACAGAAATTCAGTTTTATATCTCATGGTAACTCAGACTACCAATAATATTTCATCTAGAGCACCTCCCCAATTTTTATGAGTAGGTAAGAATTATTTTTAATTGATAACTGTGTTTAAAAAATGAATTTGCCAGGGCTTCCCTGGTGGCACAGTGGTTGAGAGTCCGCCTGCCGATGCAGGGGACACGGGTTCGTGCCCCGGTCCGGGAGGATCCCACATGCCG
>NW_020172464.1:658813-710352 GCF_003031525.2 Neophocaena asiaeorientalis asiaeorientalis | reverse complement strand
TTTGCCAAATTTCTAAAATGTAGTTTATTTTCTTAGACAGGTTAAACATATCCCAAGACTTATTAACTGTATGGCCTTGGGCAAGTTGCTTTATTTCTCTGAGACACTGTTTTTCATCTGTAAAATGGGAGCGATAATAATACCTAATCTACAGGCTGACTATATAAATTGAATTCAGTAACGCATGTAAAACAGTTAATAAAATACCTGTTACATAATTACTGGTCAATACATACTAAATGCTATTATTGTTTATAATAATAATGATGACGATGATGTCTGTGTCCTTATTTACAACCCAATCTGTGTAACCTGGAGCTTGTCACCTTACTTTCTGAGCCCCAGTTCCCTTGTCTGTAACACAGGGACAATAAAACCTGTTTCATAGGATGATTATGAGGATAAAATGAGGTGTGTGTTGAGGGAGCTTTTTAAACTGGAGCTCATGAAGCCCCACACCCAACTTACTTGTGTAATAAACTTACTATTTATTTGCTCAATAAATCCTTCTTCCAAAATAGCAGCAACAGGTACTCCATTGCAGTTTAGGTCAAATCAATGTAGATGTTGACTGAATAAAAGGTTTAGATGGAAGAAGAGAGAGAATTTTCAGAATGCTCAGTAGGGACATTATTGTGGGGCCCTTGCTCTGTAGGCTCTAAGGAAGGTCTGCTCTTAAGCTAGTAAAGATAACTTATCTCAGTTGTTGAGCAAATACTCTAACAGACAGGAAGGGGATAAGCTGTGACCTGCAAATTTGACAAGGTCACTCCCTGGGAGAGAGGATGCTTTTCCTCATCAGGAGGAGACTAGCCTCTTGTCTTAGATGGACTTGGGCTGGGTGGCCAGTGGGCTTTGGCCGAAAAGCCATTCAACATGAAGATAACCTCCATGGTGACCCTCAGACAGCCCCTAGAAGCCTGTGAATACAAATCCTCCCAGTTTTCTTTTAGCGTTTTGGGGTTCAGAGTTTCCTGTGGGGAAATGAATGAAACTTTTGAAAGGGTAAGTGAATGATTGGCAGCAATATTCATCCAAAGATAAAATGTCAGGCAATTCATGCTTCAGAAGACATTTAGATCTATAGATCAGCCAGGGACATGTGCAGTCAAGTTGGTTCAATTTCATTATTTATTCATTTAATACACATTTCTAGCAAAGCCTCTTTTAAACAAAATGCTCACAGAATGGAATTTTCTGGCTAACTGCAGGCTGACCATGTATACCTGTAACCGTGAAAATGCAACTGTTACAGCTGATTTTCAGATTAGAACCTTAAAAGCCTTAAGGAAAAGGATGTTTGTACATTTAAAAATGATCTTTTTAAGCTACAAATTGCTATTGCCAATATTTTTCTCCCTTCTCAGAGAAACCTTAAGTTTTTAAAAATCCATGGCAAATAGGAAAAAAGTAACAATTGCAGGAACTCCTCAGCTTGCAACTCCTATACATACATGTCTTAAATATTTTCATATTTTTCTGGAAATATTTATTTTTTAAAACGGGATTTAATTTACAAAAGAAAACACCACAATTTGTATTGTAGATATGATTTGTCGATATTTTGCACTTTGGAAGGTTGGGGTTTGCATCTCGATGGTTCTTTTTGAGTGCTTCTGGTCTGTGTTCCCTTAACAGTAAAATGTGTCAAGGGGACTCTGGCTTTTTTGGCTGGCTTGTTGGTGGTTGGCTTCTCACATTTTGGTTAGAATAAAAATGAGATTCAAGAATGCTCCATACCTGGAGGCTTTGACACAGGATGAAAATCCAAGCTTTATGGCTCATAATGGCTGTAATCAAGATATGTCATTATAGCTTTCAAAGTGACTTGCTCATGCTTTTTTGCTCTAGTCTGAAACCTTCAGTCAGGCAGCTTTTAGCGTGAGGAACTTCATTTCTTCCTGTCTTCTCCAGAGCGTTAGTTATCTTTTCAGGCAACTTCTGCTCTAAAAACAGATGCTATTTCAGGGAATTCGTATTACTATAGATTTTGCTCCTTAAGCATCTACTTCGTGAAAAGCCTTGTACACAGCCTTTTGGAGAGGGAGCAAAGACAGTAACTACCACCACCTGACTTGGCCCTTCTTCTGTCCTCACGGCCTGGTTGAGACTACCAGGGATCACTAATGTCTGTGTCTCTTCTTCCTGAGCACAGCACCACACTGCCCTTCCCTGCCCTCCTGCTCTAGATGGGGCTGCATCACGGTTCTCACCAATGGAATGTGACCTGAAATGATGAGTGCCACTTCTAACCCTGGCCCGCCGAACCCTCCCTCATAACCTTCCATTCACTCTCTTTTCAAAATCTGCCTGCTGGATGAATAGGATCTAGTGGAGGACTCAGAGGCCCTAAAAGATGCCACATAGTGGAAGGAGGCTGGATATCTGAATAACTGCCTGGAGCAGAGCCCTCCTCCCACCCCACCCCACCATCCATATCAGACCCCACAATCCATGTCACTCATGTTTATTTCTCACCATTGAAAGAAACCATTAAATCCTTTTATGTTAAGCCACAGAGATTTCTTTTAAAGTAGTCAACCTACCTTTACTAATAAACTTCAGACCCGCTTCTCCTTATTGGGCCAGGGACGAGTACCTGACCCTTCAGGCACAGCAATATCCTCACTGGCTCATGACCCTATGGCCTAGCATGTAACTGGGGCCATCAGATTCCTTCCTTTATGAAGACCCTCAACTGGAAGCAAATATAGTAGGTATGAATCTCAGTCTGTTATAGAACCAAACTTGGGTCTGCTTGCCCATGCGCAGTAAAGCCAATCTACTGACACCAGGTTGTGGTGAAGGAAAGTGTAGGGTTTATCACAGGGCGCCAAGCAAGGAGTTCAGGGCAGCTAATGCTCAAAACACCCAAACTCCCCAATGGGTTTCAGGAAAGCATTTTTTAAAACATCTTTATTGGAGTATAATTGCTTTACAATGGTGTGTTTCTGCTTTATAATAAAGTAAATCAGCTATACATATACATATATCCCCACATCTCCTCCCTCTTGCGTCTCCCTCCCTCCCACCCTCCCTATCCCACCCCTCTAGGTGGTCACAAAGCACCGAGCTGATCTTCCTGTGCTATGCGGCTGCTTCCCAGTAGCTATCTACCTTACATTTGGTAGTGTACATATGTCCATGCCACTCTCTCACTTTGTCCCAGCTTACCCTTCCCCCCACCCATATCCTCAAGTCCATTCTCTAGTAGGTCTGTGTCTTTATTCCCGTCTTACCCCTAGGTTCTCCATGACCTTTTTTCTTTCTTAGATTCGATATATGTTAGCATACGGTATTTGTTTTTCTCTTTCTGACTTACTTCACTGTGTATGACAGACTCTAGGTCCATCCACCTCACTACAAATAACTCAATTTCGGTTTTTTTGTGCCTGAGTAATATTGCATTGTATATATGTGCCACATCTTCTTTATCCATTTATCTGTTGTTGGACACTTAGGTTGCTTCCATGTCCTGGCTACTGTAAATAGAGCTGCAATGAACATTTTGGCACACGACCCAGCAATCCCACTACTGGGCATATACCCTGAGAAAGCCATAATTCAGGGAAGCATTTTTAAAGTCCAGGTGAGGGAGAAGAATCGCAGGGTATGTGATCAGCTGGTGTACAATTCTGTTATTGGTTGATGGTGAGGTAACAGGGCGCTGTCACACAGGGGTCAACATTATCAATCCTCAGGCTCCAGTAGGCCTGGGGGCTATGTGGTCAGGGTCATCAAGTAGTTAACATCTTCCATTCAGTGGAGGTCTTTCAAATCAGTAAAACAACTCAGGAAATGTGCATCAGATACTGTTATCTAGGTACTTCAGAGGGGAGCTAAAGCAGAGGATATGGGGGAGGCGCCTGTCTCCCCCGACTCCTGTCTCCCCCGACTCCCGCCCAAACGCCCCATGGGGTCCTGCTTGGTTACAAGTCCATATTACTTACATGTGCTAGAAATGTAAGATTTTTTCCTGTATTTGTTTTCAGCTTCCATTCAGCCAGTTGGCAGAAACTTATTTTCAGTCTTCAGTCTTTTTTTCTTTAAGCAATTTCAGTCAATTCAGGGTTTCCTGAGTGAATTCAGAGTACCAACTCCCTCCACCCCAGCTGCAGATGACATCTATGTTTGAGGTGTTTCTTCTTTCCACTGTGGTATCCATCACTGTTGAATTCTTCTTGTCCTGATCACTAAGTCTCTCCAAGTTCAGCTCTCTCTCAGCTACTTCTTTGCTCCTCTGGATACATGGGAAACATCTGGCTGCATCTCACAGCACTCTGAGGAAGTCCCACAGGGCTATCCCAAGGTTGTTTGTGTAGATTCATCACACAGCCATCTCTATTTCTCCTGTTACATGTTGGTGAGGAATAACTCTGCATGGCTTGCCACTTCTCTGGGCTGCTCCCAGGAAGTTTGGCACAGGCCTTGTTTACTTTTGAGCCCCCAAATCTATCTGTTGGGTTCTATGGTTGTCCCCAAGAAATTGGTTCAGGCTGGTAGGACACAGGGATTCCCATTAGCATATAATTCTCTTGCTTCTCATCTGATTCATCCTCTCTGTGGCCCAAGGAGTCCTCTAGTATGGGTGGGAGGGATGAGAAAAACAAAAGAATAATAGGAAATAATGGGGTGGGAACCACTATGATGAATATGTCAGTATCATCCTGCTTCCACAAAGAAAGAGTCTGCCACTGGTCACATGACAAAAAGAATCAGACTTGAAGAATAGAACTGAGTTGGGTGAATGGCGGAATGGCCAGCAACAGCACATCAAGTCCGTGTATTTCAGAATCTCAGACTTAAAGTCTCATGTCATAGGTCAGGCCCACTCAGATAATCTCCTTATTTTAAGATCAACTGATTTGGAACCTTAATTATATCTGCAAAATCTCTTTACAGCAGCACCTAGGTTTGTGTTTGAATAACTAAGAGAAGATGTATGTACACCAGGGGGTCATCTCAGAATTCCACCTAGTACACTGCCTTATGCTTTATATGTGAAATCTTGTCTTCACATGTATTATTTCATTTTTTATTTATTATTTCATTTTTTCAACAACCATATTAAACTGGCAGGATGGTATTATGACCACTTAAAAAAATACATATGAGGAAGTTGGAGCAATGAAAAGCAGTCAGTTGATGATAGAGAAGGAATTAAAGCTCTTTCTCATTCAGTGCTTTGTCTTTTAATGCCATACCCATCATTGCGTTCAAAAAAAATGTATAATCCAATTTGGATATAATAGAAATGAAGAGCAATCACAGTCTAATGTAAGTAGATTTGCTTCAATGTAGGAAGACTTACATTGTATTCAATGCATTCTAATCCATTTGTATAAATGTTTACATTAAGGAAGGATTAATCATGTTATAATAATGGTTTACAGCAGAACCCTTTAAATTGTACCCATTATCACCCCTACCTGCTTAGTGAATAATGATGATAAGTAGTATTTGTTAATGTTTTACAGTTTGCAAAGTATTTCCATCCATGCTTTTGTGTCCACTGTCAGTGAAAATTATATTTATTGTAGTAAATGCTTGTATGTGTGAAAATGATTTAGGAAAGTCATTTGTTTTTATTTGTTTATTTTTTAAAACCATTCTTTTATTTATTTATTTAGGCTGCTCTGGGTCTTAGTTGCGGCACGTGGGATCTTCATTGCAGCATGCGGGCTTCTTAGTTGTGGCATGCATGCGGGATCTAGTTCCCTGACCAGGGATTGAACCCAGGCCCCTGTATTGGGAGCATGGAGTCTTACCCACTGGACCACCAGGGAAGTCCCAGAAAAGTCCTTTAAATTAAGTTTAAATTGATTTTCATCTATAAAAATTTTCATATTTACTGAATTTTCAGGACTACCCTTTTGTGAAAAGTGAGATGTCCCTGTAGGAGGTGTAGGTGTAGATGTATGTGTGTGTGTGTGTGTGTGTGTCTGAGTGTGCACATGTACAACAAATGCAAATGTATGCAAATGTAAACCATATCTATGGTATTTCTTTGTAGTTGCACTGGCACATTGGAAGTCATATTGACATAGTGGAACCAGGGACAGAAGCTGTGGAGCAGGACGTGTATGTGAGCCTGTGTGTGGCAGGGGCACAGAAAATGACTAAAAACAGTGAGAAGAAAAATTGTAGAGTGAGAGACCAAAATGGAGAGAGCACTTAAGTATCTGGTTGCAATGGGCATGAATTCTCCTTTGCTTGACTCTGATGGGAAAGCTAGTTTTTTCATACCTAGCCCACCTTCTGCCTCCCCTTCTCAGCTCTGATAGCTCAGCCACTTGAAGGAGAGTAGCTTGAGAGGGAGGTGTTTCTATGATGCTGAGAACTCTCTGCCTCTTTCCTATCTATCTCTCAGAGAGGCCATATCTGGTTTCCCACTACAAAGAGAATCATTGGCTGCAAGGGCACAGATTTTAGGCTCTTGCATTCCCTTCCAAAAGTAGTAACATCTACTGATGAGGGCTGTTTGTCACTGACAGCAATTTGATCATGGGTGGTTGGGAAGAAGGCTTTGTATTTGGGGGGACTAAAATGTATTTGGGGGAGTGTTTTCAAGATGTATACTGAAAAGGAGGGGAGAGGACTGAAGGATCTCTGAGTAGGGCACAGACTATCAGCATTGCTGATCTCTCTGTCATTATTGGGGCTAAAAGATAGAAATGTGGGCTTTGGAGATGATACCAAGAGTGAGATTCCACCTCTGAGAAGGAAATGGGTGCTGGGTAATCTCTTCAGATGTTCACTTTAGAGGGAGAAATTACTTCTTTATACTAGTTGATAAAAAGACAATAGTTCTAACACACTGATTTGTGATTTTGACACACATCAGTTATCCAGGCCAGAAATCTACCATGCCTCTAATTCACAATATTTGCTTCCTGAGGCCAAGTAGACTGGAAAATAAAACCCTCTTCTTTTTTATAGACAAACAAACAAAAAATCCCCCAAACCCACACATAACACAAACACAATTAAATACAAGTCCCAATTATACCTCTTCTTTTGGTCTTGACATTAGAGACTGAGTGGTTAAGTATATCAACTTTGGAGTCAGGACAATTTTATTGTCCTGTCTGTCAATTAATAGCTAAGTGATCCCTGGCAAATCATTTTGCCTTTCTGGCCTCAGTCTTTTCATCCATAAAATGGGAGATAAGAATAATAATTGCCTTACAAGGTTATATTGAATATTAAATGAGATAATGAATTTAAAGTATGTAGTACAGTGCTTGGAACATAGTAAAGTGTTCAATAAATGTTAGCTGTTATTATTATTACAAGCAACCTGTTGAGGAGGTTGATGTGTATTGCTACTTTAAGAACAAGAAGACCCCTTTGCCTTCAAAAGACAGTCTCACGGCCTCTGCCTTTCCCCTATTGAATGCTTTGCCCATGAAAAGAGAGAATTTCTTTCCAGATCTAATTTTCCAAGCAGTCTCCCTGTGAGTTCTATAGGACATTAAGCAAGATAGGGAAGCAGTATAAGGCACGCAGGGCTGTGGGCTTGGATCTTGGATCTTGGGCTGAGAAAAGGCTTTTATTTCCACCAAGGAAGCAGTATCATAAAATGGGTAAGCTTAGGAGAAAAAAAAAAACCCAACAATTTGGGCCACGCACAAGAGCATTTGTGGGACCTCCCTGGTGGTGCAGTGGTTCACACTCCATGCTCCCAGTGCTGGGGGCCCGGGTTTGATCCCTGGTCAGGGAAATAGATCCCATGTGCATGCCACAACTAAGAGTTCACATGCTACAGCTAAGGAGCCCGCAAGCTGCAACTAAAGGAGCCTGCCTGCTGCAACTAGGACCCGGCACAACCAAATAAATAGATAAATAAATATTAAAATAAAAAAAGAAGAGCATTTGTTTTCAAGCGGATTAAGGGAGGATACTGAAGAAAGATGCTTAACAAGGAGCACGGTGAAAACAGTCATGGACCTTTGTATTGATAAATGTTGATAATAGTAGTATTGAACCCTTATGAAGGTTGTTGTGAGGATTAAATGAGATAATACACGTAAAATGCTTAGCATGGTGTCTGGTACACATAGCAAGTTCTCAACAGATATTAGCTATAATACTTATTAATATCATACAAGCTCTGTTACCACTCCTTGGAGATTCTGACTCAGTAGATTTGAAGAGGGACCTAGGGATCTTCTTTTTGTGAAATTTTCTGCAGTTGATTCCTAGGCCTTAAATGGAAGCATGTTGTCACATGTCCCTGCTGTGACATGTGATCGTGTCTCCTCTACTTCCACAAGGCACTCTAGTCACCCTACTGCAGGGTAATGCCCAATACTTCAGTAGTGACTCTTAACGGGGTAGTCTGTACCAGAGAACTGCATACTGGAGTAACATAGCCATGTCCTGGAAGCTATGTTACATCTCTGGAAATTTGCGCCATTCTAGCTTAAGAAGAATGTCTTCTGTTTGCTTACCAACAATAGGCATCTACTTGGACCAAAATTGAAAACAAATCCCTTAATGAGATTATTTTCTCTTGATAGCAGACTAACTTTTTTTTTTCTGGAAGTATCCAATCAGTGCTTTCTTTTCACTGGCCTCTCTTTTCTTTACGCTTAGACCAAAGTGTTTTTGTACGTTGTAGACTGCTAAAGAGAGTGGAAGTTCATTTAGAACAGCAAGGCAGGTGGATTAGTTTTGGCACCCTGGATTTAGAGCATGAATGCAAGAGAAGGGTAGAAAGGGCAGCCTGGCACTTGGGACTTTTCTGGCCAGCTGTGTGGAGGTTTGCCCAATTCTCAATTCATTCCATACCCTTCTTCTGCTCTGACATTAGGCAGCCAAGCAGGCCTTTTGATACTCAAGGAATTAAGGGCAAATAGTGTTTTACAGTTATTCATCACCCCCAAAGTCCTAGAAGGACTAGAAAGACAGCTTCTCTTGAATGGCCCCATTTTGAAGCAAAGTAAAGGCAATAGAGACGGTTGTGGAAGCAACTGAGGCTTCAGTGAGACAATTCTCATTATTACCATTTGTTAATTTCAAATCCATAGACACAACATGATTATTTACTCCTACTCCCATCTGGAAATGTGAGATGATGGATCAGAGCCATCTTTTCCTTTACTTTACCCATTGAATCAAGTTCCAGGAAGGATCACCTCTTGCCAAAGCCTCCTTTTTTCCTAGTTCTCAGAAAAGCAGGCTTTACAACAGAGCCACCATTTACAGAGGAGGAAACTGAGGCTTAGAGAGGTCAAGTTATTTTTCCTGTATCTTGCCCAGTGGTGGAGATATTCAAACCCATGTAATCTGGCTCCAGAACCCCAACTATTAAGGTTAAACTGCCTCTATGTGTATTTTGCCATAAGCTCCATAAGAAATGCCTAGTTAAGAACTCGATTTATTTTTTGAATCTTTAAAAATTATTTGAAGTATTTTAGTAAAAAAGTAATACATAAACACAGTAACAAGTTCAAGTTATACAAAAGATCATATAGTGAAAAGTGAGTGTTCCTCTCCCACCTACCCCAGTTCCACAGTTCTCAATCTTCCCCTCTATAGAGGCAAATGTTATTTTTTTACATGTCCTTCCAGAAATAATCTGAGCATATACTACTCCATATATACCCTTAAAAGATAAGTGGAAGCATATGATACATACTGATGTTTCCAGTCTAACTGAGAAATCCTGCCTTGGCAAATAACACCGTCTCCAAGAGCCAAGAAAGTCTACTAGCCAAACACAGGTGAGGACAGGATGGATATGATGTTTTATATACCCATGAAAAAAAACCTGGTGATGTAAAGAATTCATCCTGTAGTTTCAAGCAGTTAATCTGGATAGGAAGTGACTCCATCTGGAAATGTCTGTTTTGAGGAGCTTATGCTCACTTGGGTTCATGCTGGATGGCATTGCTCCCTGGGTGCAGGGATCTCCTATGTGTTATAGAGGGTTGTATCCTGCTCAGTATCTAATGAGCTTAATTCCTTGTGTGTATACACTGGGTGCTCAGTCAATGATGGCTATATGTATGCCTGCAAAATTTGTTTTGTTTGCTTAAAAAAATATCCTTGCAATGGAGTGTGGGTTACTCGTATGATAACTCCTTTTATTCTCCACATTTGCTTTTCAGTATCAAAGTGCTCTGCACTCTTAATGTGTACAAATTTTGAATCATGCTGAAAATCTTGTTTCCTACACACTGGCAAAGAATTGCTGGTATGGACCAGAATTGTACAGAAAAGAAATCCTGACTAGTATTTTTACTTTCAGAAAAGCATTGACAAAATATTACCTAGCACCTGAGGACCACAGGCAAACAAATAAAATATCACCTATTTATTAAAAAAAAAGATGTTTTGCTCTAAGTTATAAAGAACTGGTGTTAAATTTCTAAACAACAACTACTGTCAGTTTGGGAGGGGATAAAGTTTATGGTAAGGATTATGGGTGTGGGAGATAAAGGTAGGATATATATGTGCATAATCAAAAGTAAGGCATTGAGCAAAACTAAAACACGAACACTAAACTGGAACAAATCACACTAATTAGCTAAATATGGGGGGCAAATGGTTATAGCAGAAAAAGCAGAGATTTTGGAGTTGAACAGACTTGGATTTCAATCCAACTTTGCTCTTAAGGACCCTGAGCAAGTTCTCTCAGAGCCAGTTTCCTCATCTATAAAATGGGTATGATCATGATTAAAATCTTCCTTTTTTAATACATTTTAAAAATTGAAGTATAGTTGATTTACAGTGTTATGTTAATTTCAGGTGTACAGCAAAATGATTCAGTTATACATATACATGTATATATATACACACACATATATTTATGTATGTATTCTTTTTTAGATTCTTTTCCATTATAGGTTATTATAAGATATTGAATACAGTTTCCTGTGAAAATCTTCTTATTATAAAATGAACTTAAGCAAGCTAAACATTAATCAAAGAAAAAAAAACAATCCTTTTATTATCATTGAGGGAAACAAAACCTCCAAAACACCTAGTAATATTTTTCCTTATTAATTGTTCCCTTAATAGCCTATACTTATTTTCACAATTCACTTTGAATCTTAATTTTATACACCAAAGCCCTTTAAGAGTTTCTCCTTGACTCTTTTTTTAAAAATATTTTAAAGAGACCATGAAATTTATTAGAATTCCTAGTATGAATGCACAAACCTGAAGTAGCAAAAAGAGTACATCTAAGTGTGAAGAACCATGTTTTATACATTTTGACTCTTGATTTTTTTACCTTTCTCAGTGTGGAAGGCAAACTTCTAAGGTGACTCTCAGTGATCCCCACCTCCTGGTAGTCATGCCCTTGTGTAATCCTCTTTGGGCTGGATCCAGTGACTTACTTCTAAGGAATAGAATACAGCAAAAATGGTGGAATATCACTTCTGTGACTAGGTTATAAGACTGTGACTTCCATCTTGCTAGCTGACTCTCTCTCTTGCTGGCTTTGCAAGATGCCATGTTGGAGAGGCCCATTTGGCAAGGAACCAAGGGTGGCTTCCAGCCAATAGCCAGTAAGGAACCTCGGGCTGACAGCCTGTACAAGACCCGAGTCCTGCCAGCAAGCACACAAATGTGCTTGGAAGAGGATCCTCCCTCAGTCAAGTCTTGAGATGTGACCCCAGCCCTGGCCAACACCTTAATTATAGCCTGTGAGAAACCTTAGAGCAGAGGACCCCATTTAGCCATGCCCAGATTCTTGACCCACAAAAACTGTGAGATAGTAAATGCGTTATTGTAAGCTGCTAAATTTTAGGGTAACTTGTTATGCAGTGGGTAACCAATATGCCTAGAATGGACTTTCTAGTACTATTTCCTAGAAGTCAAAAGAATGATCCACGCTGAACTTTCAATAGAAAAATATAACAATAGTATCATTTATTGAATATTTCATATGTGCTGGGTATAGTATTAATTGCTTTACTGTACTAAATTCATTAACTTATTTAATTCTCATGACAACTCTCTGAGGTAGGCATTATGATCTCCATTTTACAGATTAGGAAACTGAGTCTCAAAGCGCTGAATCAACTTATCCGATGTAAAGTGGCTTGTGTTACTTCAAAACATGTGCTCTTAATCAGATAAATACAGTTGGCTTCATCACAGTATGATGACTTAAGATGTACTCTGTGCTTAGCTCAGTGCTTGGCACATAGGAGGTGCTCAGTATAGGTAAGCTATAATTATTACACCTTGAACTCACAATAAAGAGCCTCTGTGTCAGTCTGCATTCAAAAACCAGCTCCTCACACCCTGCTGGGGTACACGGTCTTGCCCATAGTGGTCACAGTGGTCCACTCATCCTGAACAAGTTCCCGCTTCACCAAGTGATCTTAATAATCCATCCCAATATGTCCTCTCAGGAGGCTCATCCAGCACGTTGCAACGTGCTGAACTGTTTTTCATTCTGCTTGGATGCTGCCGTTGAGCTCTGGGGGCTCTCGATCTGTTCACATGGGTTACCCACGCCCATATACAGATGCTGGGCTATTTAGAATAGTGACTGAATTTGAGGCACCAGTTGCCTTCCAATGGTCTGTTGCAGCTGAAATTAAATACTCCTTTCTTTTATACCTCTACAAGGCTTGGTTAACTCCTATTTACAGATGGAATTTTACAGCTAGCATATTTTATAGAGCACTTACCCTAGTGATAATAACAGAAACACCTTACAATTGTGTCAGCTTGACTGTTTATAAAACACTTTCATAGGCATCTCATTTGATTCCATGGCACTTCACCTATGCCTTATGAGATGAATGACTTTCTATCTTGTATTATAGCTATTTATATACATGAGGCAGTATGGTCTGGTGGAAAAATCACAGATTCTGGCATCAGATAGACCTGGATTTGAATCCCAGTTCCACCACTTACTAGATGTGTGGCTTGAATAAATTTATGAACTTCCCTGAGCTTCTGTTTTCCTCATTTATAAAATGTGCTTAGTCATGCTCATAGGGCTATTGTGAGGAATAAGATAACATGTAAAGTGAAGGACAATTAATAAGGACTCAACAAATATTTTCTCAAAAAAATGTTAGTTTGCATGCTGATACCTGGCAAAATCTGACTGTTCTTTACATCTGCAACAGGCCTGGCACTGTGTCTTCTGTCTTTTAGAAAGAAGCTCAATGCATACTTCTTGAATGGGCAAGCCTGGGGGTAGTCAGGAAAGTTATTGTTATCCTAGTAGGTGGAGGTTAAATGGCCTTCCCAGGGCTCACATGGCTGATAAATGATAGAACCGGAATTCGAATTCTGGTCATTTTCTGCCTAGTCCAATGCATCTTCCTATGGTCTTTTGGATTGGTTTGCAAGAATGATGTACTGGGAATAAAATCTCTTGTAGAAGAGAGCCTACAGAGAGCCTATGCTGGGTTCTGCACTAGGATTCAGATCTCTTCGGGCATGGTGTAGAGAGCCTCCCATCCCACGCCTCCATGGGTTACCAAGGAGACTTCTGAGAGTCATGTTCACATGCTAGGTCCAACAATAGTGCGTTAGTTGTTAGAAGGTTTGGGCAAATCTGAGTATAGTCTATTGCCTACCATTCAGATTTACCCATTGGCCTAGTTCCCCAAGGATTTGTGTCTAAATAGACACAAAGGGTTGAGGATAGTGAAAGTAAAAACAAGATACAAGCAGGAAAAAAGTAGTTTCTCTAAAGAGCTTTGTGAGATGATGGAAAGGAGATAAGGCAGCACAGCTTTTACGCCGACCTAATTGAGAGTTGGCTCAGAACATAGCCAACCCTGGCACATGGGGTTTCCAGGGAACAGAACTCAGCTTTGGCACTTGGAGGGCTGTGGTACATCAGAGACACCAGGGGCAGCACAGAGCTGTAGATGCTACCTGGCTTCCAGTCATTGGCACAGCAGTAGCACCTGGGGCCTTTTTTTTGTTTATTTTTGGCTGCATTGGGTCTTCGTTGCTGTGCACGGACTTCTGATTGTGGTGGCTTCTCTGGTTGCAGAGCATGGGCTCTAGACGCATGGGCTTCAATAGTTGCAACATGCGGGCTCAGAAGTTGCAGTGCATGGGCTCTGGGGCACGTGGACTCAGTAGGTGTGGCTCTTGGGCTCTAGAGCACAGGCTCAGTAGTTGTGGTGCACAGGCTTAGTTGCTCCGCAGTATGTGGGATCTTCCCGGACCAGGGCTCGAACCCGTGTCCCCTGCATTGGCAAGCGGATTCTTAACCACTGAGCCACAAGGGAAGTCCCAGCCATTTTGTTTTAAGAGTAGTGCACGGCAGCATCAGTGGCTTGATGTAGCTCTGGAGGCTTTGGGAACAGGCGCAAGCAGTATCCTTGGTACAAGCATTAATGCCCTTGTTATTCATGGTGAACACTGGTAGCAGTGATGAGATGCCTGTGATGTGGCTTCTATAGGTAGCGGAAGCCTAAGAAGTCCATAAGGTTGAGAAGGCTTCCTTATGAATAGACTTGAGACAACCACTGGGGAGTATGAGAAATAGTGGAGGACCTAGAGGTATCATAATAATGGGTTTGGGTGAAAACCAGAGAAATGCTATTTATGACGATTAATTTTATTTTAACCTGTAGCTTGATATGATTTGGGGAATTCCAGATTAGACACCAAAAGTCAGATGGATAACAATTTACCCTGTAATCTGGAGCCCTTCCTGCTCCTGTTCCCCAGTGTGAGAGGTGCTAATTGTCAAAGGTAGAATCCTCCCTCCCTCCTCCTGCTTCAACACCCTACAAGTTCAATACTCTATGCTATCAAGCAGAATTCCTGGGAGCACAGATATTTGAAAGAGAGGTTTCTGAATGTCGCTCCAAATCTCCATCTGACTATTTGGAGTAACTCAAGCTAATAGGCTAAAACTTCCAGGATGATTTGGATGAAGGTGGTAAGCACTCTGGAACTTCTGAGGTGGTTGGGTGGGGAAACTGCCCATCATTAACAATGTGCACAGAGACTGCTAGCCATTTGTCTTGCAGTGGGTGGCATAGCTGTGCTTCCCTCTTACAAAGTGTTGCCCTTGCAAAGGGCTGAGATGGTGGCATCATGCCTTTGCTGTCAGTGATACAAATTACATCTGCCTACTCTAAGAGAAATAAAACAAGCTTCTTTCCCTCATGATGACCTAATTGTCTTTCTTGTCCTTCAAGGTTAGCCAAAGATGTGGTAAAGGCATTAGGTACGTGTCAAGAATGACATCACCACCACCAGCAACAAAAGTAAACGTACATGTTCTATGGTACACACACACACACACACACACACACACACACACACACACACACACACTTTTTTCCCCCATTAGTCCATCTGCCTTCTCACAGTGGCTTAAAGATTGGGTGAGAGAATTGTCTTCCTGACCAAACTAGGTTTTCCCAAAATGTGTTTCTAAGACCAGTTGTTCTGGGGAACTTTAGTATGTGGTAGACAAAAAAGGGTTCCCTGATCAAGTAAGTTTGGGAGACACTGGGTTATACGATGGATTATACAATGCAATTGGGTTATACAGTTTCTGTACTATAGGACTTCCCGGTGGGCTAATGTATGGAGACTGGGAGGGGGAAATAATAGGTGATATATGAAGAATTTCCCAAAGAGAGGCAGCAAAACATGGTGTTATGTGTGTGGGGCTCTGGCAGCAGACGTTCTGGGTTTAGAACCCAGCTAGGATCTGTCACTCGCTACTTATGAGACCTTGGAAAAGTTTATTTCACCTTTTTGTGCCCCGATTGTTTTTGTCTGTTGAATGGGGATGATAATGATGATACTTATGTCACAGGGTGGTTGTAATATATAAAGTGCTTAAAAGAGTTCTTGGCTCTTAGGAGATGCTGAATAAATACAAGCTAATATGATTTGACTCTGTAACTTTTCCTGCAAACCTGAGCTGGGTTCTTCTGATATAAAGACTATAGGGGGATGGCATGAGGGAAGAAAGCAAGTAAAGGAGGTCAAATCAAGCCTGAGCTGAAGGACTACAGCTCTGAAGTCCAAATCTCAAAGATTATTTCCTTCCCCCATCTCCAGATTTTTTTTTTCTTTTTTAAGAGATAATCGCTTACCAGCCTCAAATTGGTTATGTGTATATTTCTGGAGGAAGGAGGATGGACTAAATGACAGAGGTTTTGTCAATTATCCAATGACTTGAGTGGCTTTGATTTCTGCATCTAAAAAATGGATCTACTGTTACTGAACTGTGTCTTGGAATTTTGGTAGGACTAAGGAATGATAGCAAAACATCCAAGATTAATCCAAGCCCACAGTCAAATTGAATTACCTTCTCACAGTTCAGTTTCGTCAGAAAATGGCAAGTGGCAAGAAATCAAGCTGCACCCTGACTGGGCAGTGTTCTCTGTGAGCTGATGTTCTACACCTGCAACTAACTTTGAGAGACAGGTGCTATCATATAGAACAGTAGTTCTCAAGCTATCATGTGTATCAGAATCACCTGTGTGGCTTGTTAAAGTACAGAGGGCTGGGCCCCAACCTCAGAGTTGTTGTTTCGGTAGGTCTGGTCGGGGGCAGGTGTGGAGAGAGAAGGCTGAGGATTTTGTTCCCACGTAATGCTAATACTGCTGGTCCAGGGACCATACTTTGAAAACCACTAATATAGAGGTTAAGGGAATGGGCACGGAAATTGGACAGACCTGGGTTTAATTTCTAGTCCCACCACTTAAAAGATGTGGAATCTTGGTTAAGTTACTTACTTGTGTGCCTCAGCTTACCCATCTGTAAATTGGGGATCATAGCACCTACCTCATGGGGTTGTGAGGATTAATGAGTTAATATACATAAAGCCCTTAGAATAGTGCTTACTGTATTAGTGTTAGTTGTTACTATTGTTGTTATTATTGTTATTAAGAGGTCAGGCCACTGAGTTGGCACAGGATCCATAGAAGTCGGATAAGAGCATTGACATGGCAAGCTGTATCACTCCCTTTTAATTTGCCATTTTAAACGGACATTAACGGTAGGATTTGACACCTTGGTTTTCTAGAGATGGAGCTGCTTCGGGGCAGAGTGATCTAAACCCCAAGGGTTGACTTGCACTCCCGGTTGTCTGGGTGACTGGTCTCTCTTACTTCCTATCTTCACCCCACAAAATGCTTCAGTTCCTCTCCTAGCAAAGCGGTAACAGTACAAGTTTGGCCACAGGCCTCTAAGGCAGATGCTCCATGCCTCTTTGGGAATCTCATGGCAATATTTTCATACCAGAGAACATTTATGAAGTGCTCACTTGTATTCAAACCTTCATGGTTTGATCTCTCTTTTTTAGAGTCCCAGCTAATTATCCTGTTTTAAAAAAAGTCCCAGTTTAAAATTCTGAAGCCTTTGGTAAGTTGCCCACAGAAGAAATGTATAAGTTTACAACCCATTCATCATGCCCTCAAGTGTGCCTCCCCTGTATACCTCTAGTTTTGATAATAATTAGGAAGCTTGATAGCGTCATCAGGATGCAGCTCTGTGCCCTGGTTGGGGGAAGGTGCATAAATCTGGGCATAAGGTAACCAACTCTCAAGCTCTTTGGATGACGGTCCAAGGTGTTTGTAAAGATCAACCCCTGCACTTCACTGTGGTGGCTGATTCTGGTAGGCTGGAGGGGAAGGTTAATAATGCCTATTAGCTTCAGCCAAGTCTTTCTCGATGGACTAAAATGGAGTGCGGCTATCATTCACTGTGGCTTTCTCCCTCTGCTCATTAATGTCAGGGCTTTAACAGTGCAGAGCAAAAGGAAGGGTGTGTGTGTTTGTGTGTCCCCATTTGCCTTTTCCCTCACCAGCTGAGAGTAATTTATTTCTTTCCACAAAGGGAAATATGCCTTAAGGATAAGAATTCTGGCCTGTAAATTGGAAAACCTTGATTCTAGAACTAGCATCACCTCTGACTTGCTCTATGACCTTGGATGTATTAGTTAGATTTTCTGGGCCTTTGTGTCCTTTTCTGCAAAATAGAATGATCCTGATTCCCCCCTCTCAGAGCTGTTGAATATCTAAAGAGGTAATATAACTGGTCATGCTTTGGAAAGTGATTAGTGCTTTATGGATATAAGAGATAATTATGACACCCAACAAATTCGGATTAGAGATCCTGTGCTTTTTTCACACACAGGCCAAGTCTTTTTTTTTTTTAATTTATTTTATTTTTGGCTGCGTTGGGTCTTCGTTGCTGCGCGCGGGCTTTCTCTAGTTGCGGCGAGCGGGGGCTGCTCTTCGTTATGATGCGCGGGCTTCTCATTGTGGCGGCTTCTCTTGTTGTGGAGCATGGGCTCTAGTTATGCAGGCTTCAGTAGTTGTGGCACTAGGGCTCAGTAGCTGTGGCTCACGGGCTCTAGAGGCAGGCTCAGTAGTTGTGGCATACGGGCTTAGCCACTCCACGGCATGTGGGATCTTCCCAGACCAGGGCTTGAACCCGTGTCCCGTGCATTGGCAGGCAGATTCTTTTTTTTTTTTTTTTAAACATCTTTATTGGGGTATAATTGCTTTACAATGGTGTGTTAGTTTCTGCTTTATAACAAAGTGAATCAGCTATACATATAAGGCAGGCAGATTCTTAACCACTGTGCCACTAGGGAAGCCCTGCCAAATCTTATTTAATGAGAATGACAACCCTTATAAATTTTTTAAACTAAAAATATAAATTGAATAACTGTATTTTTACAGAAATAAAAATTAAATTATAGTTCAATATTTTCCAAAGGAAAAAAGAAGAAACATCTTTCACAATAAAAAGCATAGAGAGGATTTATCTACTTGGTGCTTCCAATGGAGCATTTTCAGAAATAAAAAATACGTTTCAGAACTGACCACTAGATGTCAGTGTTGGACAAGCACAGAGTTCTTGGCAGAGACTCCTGCATTAGCGTCTGGCTCCATTTCAGCTATCAA
The DNA here is from genome assembly GCF_003031525.2 of Neophocaena asiaeorientalis asiaeorientalis. Lineage (NCBI taxonomy): Eukaryota > Metazoa > Chordata > Mammalia > Artiodactyla > Phocoenidae > Neophocaena > Neophocaena asiaeorientalis. The sequence continues at coordinate 691,471 of NW_020172464.1, read as the reverse complement.
GTTTCTCTGCAAAGGAGAGGGAGTTTGTGTAACTGAAGCAAAGATTTTGCTTTCTCACTTCTCACCCCGTCTTGCGGAAAACAGCCTGATGCTCTGGGTAAGTCGCCGTTATCTTCACTTTCAGTGATTCCCTTTATAGATCTGCAGTCTGCTGAGAAGTTTAAAACACAAAATTAAACATGTACTTAGCTCCCTGGAGGCCACATACTTATTTTTCTTCACAAAGGTGCTTTTCTTTTTCCAGACCAGCCTTCCTGGCCTACCCTTTGTGTAAAATTAATCACATCTAACAAGGAAGTACTGCTCTGGGGCACCCAGGTTCCAAAGCTCTCGAATCAGGGTCTTTATTTTTTTGCTACAGAATGACACTTGCTGTGATTTCAGATCGCTCTCTAAAAATGGCAGCTACTTGGTGTGTCACACCAAGAAAACGTTTCAAGAAAACGTGGTCGCATTGTAGCTGTGCTAAACAGCCTCTTTCAGTCCTCTTTCATTTTACACTTTTACTGGAAGTCTTGAAAAGAGGCGATGTAATTAGGTTCCAGTTGTCTCTGTTGAGCTCAGAGATGCTCACCTTTCCTTGGGAGAAGATGAATTCCTGTTATGTTGGTTTCTTATCACATCCTGGATTATGGAGGAAATGTGCAGCGAATTCAGACTAAAGCTAGTGATAAAATCAACTTAGCTTTTTGAAAAGGCCACCTGCTCTGGGGTTTTAGAATTCACACTTGCGGGGCTACTCCTCTTGAACAATTTTCAAGGGTGGGTAGTCAGTTTTTTGTGCCCCTCTTGCCCTTTATAGGAGGCCGGCTCAGACGCATTTAGAAAGCATTTTGTGGAGGAATTTGGAATTGCAACATCCCTTCCTTGGTTTACTTTTGTCCCTTTTGCCCTCCAGTTGGCCAACAGGAAGAAAATGGTTTGGTGACACAAAGTCAAAGGTGGCTTTCTTTTTTGGCCACACTTACTGGAGACCAGTGGAGGGGGGCTGGATGTGACAGCACCTCCTGGTGCAGAGTACTGCCCTGCTGCAGCATCCTGAGTGGCTGCTGGCCAGGAGCTGACCTTGTCCTGGGGAATGAGTCATCAGGCATAGCCTTGCTCTTGGAGGCAGGCCTGGCGTTGGTTTCAAGGTCCTCTTGGATCTGGTGCCTGTCTGCTCCCACTTCACTGCGTCTCAGCATCCCTGGGTCTCCTCAGCGGTGTTTGGAGTCTTGGAGGAAGAAAGGCCCCTCACCCTCTGGCAGGCTCATTTTCCATCACTTTGCCACTTCCCTGCTTGTGCCTGAGGCCTTGTCCCTTCCCAGCTCCTGAAGGACCTTGTTCCTGTACACCTCAGCTTCCAGCCTGGCACTTTCAACCTCTTCCTCTTCTTGCTGCTTCCCCTCTGCCTTCCTGCAAATGAGGGAGTTAAGAGCAATAGTTTTGAGGTCAGACATACCTCAGCCACTTGCTACCTGTCTGACGTGAGGCAAGTTCCTTTGTTTCTCTGAGCTCTGGTTTCTTAATAACAGTACTTACCTTGCTGTGTTTCGTGAGGATTAAATGAGGTAAAGTATGTATGTAAAGCAACTAGCACTTTGTTGGAGTTAGGGGATCCATAGCTGCTGCTGTTAATTTTCTTGTTTCTGACTATGCTACTAATTGTCTGCCTGCTCTCTTTTCTCTCTTCTCCCTTTAACTGTTCAGTATTTCTAATGACTGGGTTCTCCTTACCTTTGCTCATTTACATTTACTCACTGTTCATTGCCTCTTGTTTTGGCAATTATATTTTAAATTCCCAAGCTTTTTCTTGTTCTCGGCTTCTTGCTTGTAGTAACCTGTCCATATTTTATAGATGCAAAGGTCATCTCCAATCACTCTAAAGAAAACAATTAAATTAAAAAAATTCTCTTTTGTTTCCAGAATTATCTGTATTCCAAGGTCTTTTAGTTTTTCTTGTTTGCTCAATTATTATCCCTTCTGTGCTTAGTGAAATTTTATCTGTTTTTTTCTAGGCCCACCTCAAATGCCACATCCTCCATAATGTCATCCTTAATCCCCCAAATTAGAAGCAAATTTTCCTTCCCTCCTTCATTTCTATAACCCTTGGTTTGAATCCTTTTATTACATAGCACCATATATTGTATACCTAAGTGCTTGTTTCTTGTGGCTCAATTTGACTTTCTTCTTGGAGTATAAATCCCTGGAGGTTAAGGACTGTACTATACATGCTAGCCTCCCTGTGGGTATTTTGTATGGGGCTCCTTGCCTTTATGGGGCAGGGGGGTACTATACTGGTCACCACCGCAGTGTGAGAATCATATAAGAATGAAGTAAGAATGTCCTGGTAGATCAAGGATTGCAGTGGTTGATGGAGAAGGTGGTAGATCTTTTCTAGAAATCTTTACAAGTGGCTGTGTTCTCATTGGACTGAGATGAGTGAAGTGGAGACTTGTCACAAATGAACTGTAGCGATTCTCTAAGGATAATGTCTGTGGGTCCTGAGCCTGCATTGCTGGGATGCCCTGCCCCCCTGTAGCAAATGGCCAATAGCTTCAAAGTACATGTGTCAGAAGGGACCTGGCTGACTAAGGTGTCAGCAATGGGTTTGGACCACATCAGGTTCTCTTCAGAGGGGATTAACACGTATCTGAATGTTTTCACCCAAACTACCCCACAGGGAAATCCTTCACAACAGACATCATAGTGCAAATGACAAGCTTGCCTTTTTTTTCTGTCTGAGGCCTGTCAGTCTCACACATACAGCACAAGGCAAGGCCAAGGCCAAGACCTGACTGATTTGACTGCTAAGAATACAGTGAGCCACTTTTAGATTTAGACAGTTTAGTGCTTACATGGGCAGTGAAAAGAAGAATAAGCTTATAGTGCCAGCTTTCTGTGGTCATCGCTCCACACGCTAAAAAGGATGACCCGGAAACAAAAGGGGGCCGGATGACTGCAGTGCAAGTTGGGACACCCCATTGCTGAGAAGCCCGATCTAGGCTGCCACAAAGTAGTTTTATATTCTGCATAATATATATTTATATACATTTATATTAGAAATTATATTTTGGGACTTCCCCTGCGGTCCAGTGGTTAACACTCTGAGCTTCCACTATAGGGGACGTGGGTTCAATCCCTGGTCAGGGAACTAGGATCCCACGTGCCGCATGGCATAGCCAAAAAAAAAAAGATTTTAGATGAGGGGGAAGGTACACCAGTGGGAGACGGCCTCATAGTAGCTCCTTACAGGCCTCCTCCCATCCTCTCGTGTACCAGGAGGATCACAAAACATTGCACAAGACTCAGGCTGCAGTTCCACCCTTTGCCTGCATGATGTTTGTGGATGTGCCCAAGGCCACCAGGGTGCTGTGGCAGAGCTGCTCCCCAACACGGCTCATTGGTGCCTTCTCTGGAGCCCAGTCACATGTTGGCTGATAGTAACTTTGGTTTCTGCATATATAAAAGTTCTGAAGAGCACCCACCCACCTCCCACTGCAGCCGACACATACACACACACGCGCGCGCACACACACACATACACACACACACACACACACCTTTTCTAGATTCAGAGTTTAGGTAGTTGCCAACAAACCTATCTATACATTATGCCCTCATTCTTATTTTTCATCCTGACCATTATGCTCCCTACTCAAGTTAGGCTGATTCACTTCCTTGCTTCCTCATCCAGGGTTCTTTCATCATAAGAAACATCTAAGAATCTTCCTAATCAGGACAGGGATTGGCCTCTGAATCCGGGTCTCCTTGAGCCTGGCCTCTCCGGTTTGCTTTCTTGCTCACTTTATCCTGAACATTTGCTTTCCACAGGTCTTCAGGATTCTGAACACGCATGTGGATTTTGACCAGAGGCCTTTCCCTACACTTTGTCACAGATGTCCTTGTTGTTCCTGACTGCTTTGCCCAGCCTTGGAGCCCCAGCTTGACTGGGCTGTCAAACTGAGATCCTACAGCTTTTCACTCTCCTGCCTGGTTACTGTTCCATTGTTCTACCTTGACCTTGGGTTCACATGTGCTTCTTTTTAAATTTTATTTTATTTTATTTTATTTGTTTTTTTATACAGCAGGTTCTTATTAGTCATCAATTTTATACAGATCAGTGTATACATGTCAATCCCAATCCCCCAATTCTTCCCACCACCATTCCCACCCCCCACCACTTTCCCCCGCTTGGTGTCCATACGTTTGTTCTCTACATCTGTGTATCAACTTCTGCCCTGCAAACCGGTTCATCTGTACCATTTTTCTAGATTCCACATACATGCATTAATATACGATATTTGTTTTTCTCTTTCTGACTTACTTCACTCTGTATGACAGTCTCTAGATCCATCCATGTCTCTACAAATGACCCAATTTCATTCCTTTTTATGGCCGAGTAATATTCTATTGTATATATGTACTACAACTTCTTTATTCATTTGTCTGTTGATGGGCATTTAGGTTGCTTCCATGACCTGGCTATTGTAAATAGTGCTGCAATGAACATTGGGGTGCATGTGTCTTTTTGAATTATGGTTTTCTCTGGGTATAGGCCCAGTAGTGGGATTGCTGGGTCGTATGGTAGTTCTATTTTTAAGGAACCTCCATGCTGTTCTCCATAGTGGCTATATCAATTTACATTCCCACCAACAGTGCAAGAGGGTTCCCTTTTCTCCACACCCTCTCCAGCATTTGTTGTTTGTAAATTTTCTGATGATGCCCATTCTAACTGGTGTGCGGTGATACCTCATTGTAGTTTTGATTTGCATTTCTCTAATAATGAGTGATGTTGAGCAGCTTTTCATGTGCTTCTTGGCCATCTGTATGTCTTCTCTGGAGAAATGTCTATTTAGGTCTTCTGCCCATTTTTGGATTGGGTTGTTTGTTTCTTTAATATTGAGCTTCATGAGCTGTTTATCACATGTACTTCTTGATCCCCACCCAGATGCCAACCTATTGCCTTGTCTAGAGACTCATTTTGATGTATTGATGGTTCTCTGGATCTTGGCTTTCTGCCCTGGGTCTTCCTGCATGTGCTCTTAGATTAGCAGCTTTCATAAAACGACATGTTGAAAGAGTCTAATCTAGTACAGTGAGGCTATGAACCATGTGTAAGTCCTGGCCAAAATCTGTGCTCTGATAAGACACCACTGTATTTGTATTATTGCTTCAGCAACAGTCCTATGATGTAGGACTTCCTCTTTCTGTTAGATACTGGAGTTAGGGCTGCTTAAAATAAGTAGGGTATATTCCAGCTCTACTCCCTTGGAGGTCATACCCTGGCAGACAGTACTTAGTTAGGACAGGGGAGTTTGGTACGAAGACTCACCAGCTTTTCACTCCCTCTACTATGAATGAATGGATTAGTGGTGATTGTTTCCAGGGATGGCTATCTTTTTAAAAAGACTTAATTTCTTTAGAGCAGTTTTAAGTTCACAGGAAAATTCAGAGGAAAGTGCAGAGACTTCCCTTCCCATAGACCCCTGTGCCCCCACACATGCGCAGCTTCCCCCCCCGTCAGCATCCCCCACCAGAGGGGTACATTTGTTACCTCTGATGAACCTACACTGACACATCACAATCACCCAAAGTCCATAGTTTACCTTAGAGTTCACCGTCAGTGTTGTTCATTCTGTGTGTTTGGACAAGTGTATAGTGACATGTATCCATCATTAGAGTATCAAACAGAGTATTTTCACTGCCCTAAAACTCCTCTGTGCTCCACCTATTCATCCCTCCCTCCTTGTCTCCCTCCAACCCCTGGAAACCACTGATCATTTTACTGTCTCTATAGTTTGGCTTGTCCAGAATGTCATATAGTTGGAATCATACAGTATGTAGCCTTTTCAGATTAGCTTCTTTCACTTAGTAACATGCATCTAAGTTTCCTCCATGTCTTTTAATGGCTTGGTAGCTTATTTATTTTTGGCCCTGAATAGTATTTCCTTGTCTGGATGTACCACAGTTTATTTATCCATTCATCTACTGAAGGACATCTTGGTTGCTTCCAAGTTTAGGCAATTATGAATAAACCTCCTATAAACATCTGTGTGGAGGTTTCTGTGTAGACATAAGTTTTCAACTCCTTTAGGCAAATACCAAGGAGCACAACTGCTGCATTGCATGGTAAGAGTATGTTTTGTTTTGTAAGAAACCACCAAACTGTCTTTCAAAGTGACTGTAGCATTTAGTATTCCTACCAGCAGTGACTGAGAGTTTCTGCTGTTCAACATCCTCACCAGCATTTGGTGTTGGCAGTGTTCCAGATTTTGGCCCTTCTAATAGGTGTGTAGTGGTATCTTGTTGTTTTAATTTGCATCTGTCTGATGACATATGATGTGGAACATCTTTTCATACACTGAGCAAATTATTTAAAAACAATCTTGGGGGCATCCAGTTATGGTTGGGGTTGAGAGCAGTGACTCATTATTCATCTATCCATCCATTCATTTATTCAACAAATATTTACTGAGTATTTTCAATGGACCAGGCACTGTTCTAGGCCCATAAGTGAATGAAACAGACACTATTTGAGATTCTCATGAAATTCTAGTTGGTGATATGGAGGGAAGAAAGCATTAAACAAGTAAACAGAAATAAATCAGATGAAATCAGGTACTGACAAGTGTTATAAAGGAAATAAATTGGTGATGTGCTAGAGTAGACACATGCTACATAGGAAAGGCCTGTCTGAGAAGGGGTTATAGGATTTATGTAAATTTCAGGAGGAATAGCATTCTAGGCAAAGGGAATAGCTAGTATTGAGGCAATGAGCTGGGACTCAGCATTCTACGCAGAATATAAATAAAGCCATGGTGTCTCAGTCTTCACAGAAGGCTGTGGTTGTGGGTTTTGGAAGGGGAGGAGATGGCACTGTGAGGGCATCTCAAATAGACTTCCTTTCATCAACATCCCTCCAAACGTATAAGGACTCAAATAGCTGGCAGGCCCCTTGCCCAGACACAGAGGAAACTGAAAGTGAGGCTTTCAGTTTCCGACATCCATTCTGATGTTCAGGAGTTGGCAGAGATGATTGTGAATCCACTTTTAGGAGTTAGGAAAGCATAACTTTTATTCCTTTCCTCCATCTCTCTTTCTCTCTCACTCCTCCCTTCCCTCTTCTCTCTTCTCTCTATATACATTTAGTGAAAGAATTTGACAGACTAATTCACACTAAAATGTTAGTGGTTGTATGTGATTCCTCCTGTGGGTATTTGCCTTTTTTAAAGAAGACTCCTGGGGAAAAGGCAACAAATACAGGAATGAATGAATGAAATGACTGTCATTTTCTCAAAACAAGGTATGTTGGAATTTCAAACCCTGGGTTGCCTGGGTAAAGGAGAAATCCCCTTTAAATCTATTAACATCTCTCATGTACATTTTCCAGATTCAAGATGTCTCATGTCTGTACCTCCATCTAGACTCCTTGCTAACATGCTGTCCCTGTCCTAGATCGGGAGGCGGTTCTAGATGTGTGCATAGCAGCCTCTGGGGATCATCCACATTTTCCATCTGCTGCTGGAACCCTTTTTTTTAAAAAAATTATTTATTTATTTTTGGCTGTGTTGGGTCTTCATTGCTGCGCACGGGCTTTCTCTAGTTGTGGCGAGCAGGGGCTACTCTTTGTTGCGGTGCGCGGGCTTCTCATTGCGGTGGCTTCTCTTGTCGCAGAGCATGGCCTCTAGGCGCACGGGCTTTAGTAGTTGTGGCACATGGGCTCTAGAGCGCAGGCTCAGTAGTTGTGGTGCACGGGCTTAGTTGCTCCACGGCATGTGGGATCTTCCCCGACCAGAGCTCGAATTCTTAACCACTGTGCCACCAGGGAAGCCTGAGCCCCTTTTCTTGCACCTTGGTTTCCTGCTTGAAGAAAGGAACAGTTTCTACCCTCTCCCCATGAGGTTGGAAAGCTGACAGAGAAAATTAAGATCATTGCCATCAAGTTTTTATCTGCTCTAAGCAAAAACAGGAAACCAAGAAATAAAGGCACAGCTCAGCAATAGCTTCTGAGTGGGTAACATGGGAGTTTTTCTTAAATCCTCTTCCCATGTACCTTCCCACCCACATGTTCTTAGTCAGATTTATTTTTTGCATATCAGTTTCTGAGGATGACAAGAAACTTGCCCTTTTCTTAACTATGGTTTTCAGAAGCAGATTATGCTGCACTTAGTGGAGACCTCTTAATGGAACCCTCGGAATAAATAATACCCTCAGCTCAGGGAGTGGGTGTTGAATAGAGATTTTAAGACTCATAACGGAGTGTCAAAATAGCCATTGCTGATGTATGGGTCCTTTGTCAATTTTGGAAATGACACTGGGTAGAGCCACAGTCTCCTCTTGTATTAAAATGCCATGATTGAGAAAAGTTCTAAGAAGAACGTTCAGCATCTCTTGATATTTAAAAGTCCCACATGGAATGGTGGCCTTTTTCAAAGGTGACTTGGGTTTAGCCTGGAAAGGCAGCTGTCCTCAGAGGAGGGGAGCAGGGCATTTCTCTGGGGGGTGGGTAGGGGGCAGCTCCAGGATGAAAGGAGGAAAAGATTGGCATTTCCCTGGCCTGTGTCTTGAGGTGCTTGTTCCCAAAGGAGCATAGAGTCAGGGTTTTATGATTTCCCTAGAGTAGCTGGAGAGACCTCATGACATCAAGCTGTCAGGCTACATTTCCAGGACTCAGGCCTTTGCTATTCTCTCTCTCCTGTTGGAGGAAATAAAAAGTGTGGTCCTCTCACTAGGCCCATGGGTCTGAGGGCAGCCTTGCCTTGAGCTGAGCCCCTCTCTTTGGATATTATCTCAATGGCCACACTCTCAGCAGAGGCCCCCTTAGTGCAACCTTCTCATGAGCAGTGGTTTTGTAGTAATGAGGTTCTATGATGTGCCTCTTGCGCTATTTAGTGCTCCGCGTAGATCCCCTTTGAACAACAGATACTTATGAATACCCACCGTGTTCATGATACAGTGGGCTAGTTGAAAACCATACGAAATCTGTTCCTGCTCCTCATGAGTTCAAGAGCCTGTTGGGGAGATTAAAAAACGTGGAATAAATAGAGAAAAATGCAGGTCGGCATAAAATGGGGGGCTAGATCACACGAGTCAGACTATAGGGCTTAGTAGGGAAGATGAGGGAGAAGTGATATGGGCTGGCGAGGCTAGGCAGGTCTTTCCAGAGGATGCAGGCCTTAAAGCAGGAATAGAACCTGGTTGGGTGAAGAGAAGTGAGTGCATGTGAGGCAGAAGGGCCAGCAAAGGCACGGAGGACTGGCCATGGTGTATATATGCATGGGGGCAGTCCGTGGCGGTCCAGCGGGGTTGATGTTTCTGAAGTGGAGTGTCCTCATTGAGGCGTTGTGGGACTGGATACGCATAGGTGTGGCCAGATTATGAGCATCTCAGAAGCCAGAGAAGCTTTGATTTGAACTGTGTTCATTAGGTTCTTTTGTTTGCAAGGGATAGAGACTCTTTCAAATGATCTGAAGTAAAGAGGTAGGGGATATTGTAAAAGAACTGTAAGGAGAAAGAGACTTTAGGGGACTCAAAGATCAGGAAGCAGAATGCAGTGGAACCTCATGGGAACTGTACTTGGATCCATGGCAGCTTCGGCGACCTCAGCAGCAGGATTTGAGACTTGTCACAGGAGTGCTGTACTAGTAACACCACTCAGCCCTATTCCCCTCACTCCTGACTGCCTTCCTTCCCCCCTCAGCTCAGGTTATTATCCTTTCTATAGTTCCCAGTTTTATTTTACTCATCATCTCTGCTTCCTTATAATTTTGGTTTGTATAGCCCACCAAGGCTCCAGCTTTCTACTTTTCCCCTTAAAGTTCTGACTCTTCCTCATGCCTTCTCTCCAGGCATCCTTTCAGCCTCAACTCTTGCTTCTCTCCCCACCCCCTCCCCTTCCCTTCCCCCTCACTCATCACTCTCTCTCCCTCATCCCCCTCCCTCTCTCCCTCTCCCTCTAGTATTTTTAGGCCAAGTTTCTTTTTTATTTTTAAGGGAAATATCCAGAGATTTTATTCACATATGATTGCATAATCCTTTGAAAAGGAATGTGGAGCAAGGTTAGAGGTCAACATTGTTAGGATTACATGCTACTTCAAAAATTCTTGTTAGGCCAAATTTCTGAGAGAGAATCTGACTGTCCTAGTTCATATGTTTGTACCAGGCTCTGTCAGCAGCCCTTGGACCAGGGGCCTATCCTTGGTCCTTTCAGTCCAGGCTTGGGGAGGGGAGGTGATGTCAGAGAAACCATATAAGAGATTGGTCAAGCAGGAGGTGATGGATCCTGGATATGGGTTCTGGCAGTGAGAATGAAGAGGAAAGAATGACTAGAAAAGATATTTCAAAAAAAATTGGTAGGAATCAGTATCTCACTGACTGCGGGGTAGGTAGAGAGAGGGAAATTAATGATAAATCCCATGATTTCAGGGTCTGGGTGACTAGGAGAATGATAAAGCAAGGAATACGTGAGCTGGGCCAAGGAGTTCGTTTAGGGGAAGACAGTGAGTTGTTTTTGCCATGTTGAGCATGAGTCAACAGTGGACTCTACTTGCCAACTCGGTGACCTGTGTTGTGTCCTGTGCTTGGTGACCTCCTTTCCTCCCTAACTTGGACACCCAGTTAGGGTAGAGTCCTGAGTGGCTCAGGTGACTTAAGCCAGGGGCTAGAAGGTGTGTGGAGAGCTTCTCTGAAAAGGTCTACTTTACTCATTTTCTCCTTCACCCTTAAGTAGCTAATTGGTCCCATGGAGCAATGGTTTTTGCTAGGAGGGCAGAAAGGAAGGCAGATGTGAGACCTTTCCAGTCCTGTGTGAAACCTGATTCGGTTCCAGTTGCTGTTTTCTAAGTCTCCAGAAGGGATAAAATGAGTAAAGATGTAGAGAGATGAGGTGAAGAAATGGAGAAAGCCTTGAGCAAGTTGGAAACAAGCTACATATTCATGGCTGTCCCATACCCATTTTGAGCAAAGCAGTTGAGAGGAACATGCCAAGTAGAGAGCACACAAGCATGTGACAGAGACCCAAGTGGAACGAGCTGAAATTAGTTAGGAAGGGTACCCGGTGGCTCACAGGTTTGGAGAAAATGCTGAGCAGCCAGGCCTTGGGAAGGGCAGGAAATAGGGCAGCCTTGGTGTTGGCCTTCAGGACTGAAAACTAGAGGCTCAAAAGCTGTCAGGATTCTCTCGGCTTCTTGTCTCTGCTTTGCTCTCTGTGTTGGCTCCATTATTATACTGAAGACAGGATTCCCTCTGTGGTGGAAGACATGGCCGCGCTAGCTCTGAGCTCACATACTCACAGCTCTTTGACCAGAGAGGAAGGGATCCTTCCTTGCCAGCTCTAGTCCAGCAAGACTCAGGGAAGTGCTCTGATGGATTTGTCTTGAGTTACGTGCCTAATACCAGATTAATCCCCATGGCCAAGAGTATGGGACCCTATCCATGACCAGTTTTGGAGCAAGCCAAGTTCACTTCTCAGCCGGTTACTATGGCCAGGGATATTGAATCATGTAAAAAGAATGGCAGCTACAGTTTGGGCCACATGCCTAGAGCTGGAGGGGAGGAGGAGTGTTTCTCCAAAAGAAGTGAGGAGAGAAGCAGCACAGACAGGGCCACGGGGGCATCTTTGTGAACCAGCTCGTCACCCCAATTTGTGTTTTTCCATTGCAATTTGTGTTTCTCCATTTAGTAACCTGATGATAATGAAACAAAGTTATAAGGTAAGAAGGCTCACACAGAAACGAAGGTATTAAGGAAGTAACGTACATTTTTTCAGTATTGTCACTTGCCTTCCCTTCCATTGGTGGTCCCACCCCACCAGCACATGCTATGCTCCAGTTATACTGAAATTATGTCAATTCCTTAAAACCACTGTGTTCTTTCTGTTGTTCCTGCAGCTTTACTTCATCTTTCAGGATTCATTTTGGGTGATACTTTCTTTGGGAAAACTTGGCTGTCTACCCCCATCTTCAAATCTGGATTGGGTGCTTCTTGTATGTGATCTCGTTGCACCCTGCATGACTTCCTGTATTTTGTAATTGCTCTGTTACTTGTCTGTCTCTCCCACTAGACTGTAAGCTCCACGTGGGTGAGGCATTGTCTTTCTCAATCACTACTCTACTTCTACTGCCTAGTGATGTTATCAGATGTGCTGTTGATGCTCAGTGAACATTTGCTGCATGAAATAAGGAAAGAATGACTCCAGTTTCCAGGCTCAAGTGGCAGGGCCGAGTACCCTGAAAGGATACCAGAACAGTCCAGAAGCAACTAAGAAAGAGAATGGCCTTTTTGAAGATGTCTCTTCTGAAATAAAGAAGAGAAAGGAAGGAAAAAAGAAAGTCTTTAGGTGAATAAAGTTTATTGCAGCATTTCAGTAAAGGCAAAGGTACTTAGGAGTTTCTAATTCTTTTAGCTTTTGCTTTCGCTAAGTAATGATTTCTTATAATTAAAAGTAAGGGTTAAACTAAATATTTTAATTTTCTTGCTAAATTAACAAGTTAATAATACATTTTCCCAATAAAACAATTATATCACTGCTATTAGAAAGTGAACCTGCAGGTGAATTGTGTTACAACCCTTATTTTAGTTTTCTACATCTGAAGAAAGCTCATGCGTTGGGTCTAAGTTAGCTTAAGCACCAGTTTTTATGTGGTGGCAGTTGACTGATGTGTCCAAGATGACAATATATTGAAGTGCGGGACACAGACCGTCTACATCAGGGGTGGGGAGAAGCTGATTGCCATGCTGATACGAATGCCATGGGGACACTGCCTGTGAGACTCTGGAGATGGTCCAGCAATCTGTGTGCAGCAAGTCCTTCAGGTGAGTGCTGCAGATTTGGCTGTCTTGGTGGTCTCGGTCATGCCCTCATAGGGTTTGTTCAGTCCTGCATGAGTAAGATATGGCACTGGGGTGCCAGGTAGAAGTGAGGTTACCTATGTCAAGGGTTGTGTCTAAATGTGCAAAAGAATTTGAAAAGAGGGCTTCCCTGGTGGCGCAGTGGTTGAGAGTCCGCCTGCTGATGCAGGGTACACGGGTTCGTGCCCCGGTTCGGGAAGATCCCACATGCCGTGGAGTGGCTGGGCCCGTGGGCCATGGCTGCTGGGCCTGCACGTCCGGAGCCTGTGCTCCGCAACGGGAGAGGCCACAACAGTGAGAGGACTGCGTGCCTCAAAAAAAAAAAAAAAAAGAATTTGAAAAGAAAAGGTTAGTTCTGCACCCCCACTAAAATGGCCAGGGGAACCCCCCTGATTGTTTGGCTGACATTAGGCATTCTTTAGAAAGCTAGATTGCATGTGTAGACACAGGCATTGTTTCCAGAAAAGCTCCATGACTAGGCCCATTCCAGGCTGAGGAGCTACTGTCGAAGAGAAGCATAAGGTCATCATTCTAGAAGGTACCTTTTGTCACGAAGCCTCTTAGTTCCTTCTTGATTTTTGAATTTCCGTTTGTGTGTTAGATTTCTAACGGAAACATTTCAGCTTTAATTTCAAGTCTAGTACAATCATAGCTGGCATTTTTTTGAATTTTTAAATTTAATTTTATTTTTTTATACAGCAGGTTCTCATTTATCCATTTTATACATATTAGTGTGTATATGTCAATCCCAGTCTCCCAGTTCATCCCAGCACCCCCCCTACCCTGCCCCTTTCCCCCCTTGGTGTCCATATGTTTGTTCTCTACATTTGTGTCTCTATATTTCTGCCCTGCAAACTGGTTCATCTGTACCATTTTTCTAGGTTCCACATATATGCGTTAATATATGATATTTGTTTTTCTCTTTCTGACTCACTTCACTCTGTATGACAGTCTCTAGATTCATCCACGTCTCTACAAATGACCCAATTTCATTCCTTTTTATGGCTGAGTAATATTCCATTGTATATATATATACCACATTTTCTTTATCCATTCGTCTGTCGATGGGCATTTAGGTTGCTTCCATGTCTTGGCTCTTGTAAATATTGCTGCAATGAACATTGGGGTGCATGTGTCTTTTTGAATTATGGTTTTCTCAGGGTATAGGCCCAGTAGTGGGATTGCTGGGTCATATGGTAGTTCTATTTTTAGTTTTTTAAGGAACCTCCATACTGTTTTCCATAGTGGCTGTAACAATTTACATTCCCACCAACAGTGCAAGAGGGTTCCCTTTTCTGCACACCCTCTCCAGCATTTATTGTTTCTAGATTTTCGGATGATGCCCATTCTAACTGGTATGAGGTGATACCTCATTGTAGTTTTGATTTGCGTTTCTCTAATAATGAGTGATGTTGAGCAGCTTTTCATGTGCTTCTTGGCCATCTGTATATCTTCTTTGCAGAAATGTCTATTTAGGTCTTCTGCCCATTTTTGGATTGGGTTGTTTTCTTTTTTAATATTGAACTGCATGAGCTGTTTATATATTTTGGAGATTAATCCTTTGTTCGTTGATTCATCTGCAAATATTTTCTCCCATTCTGAGGGTTGTCTTTTCATCTTGTTTGTAGTTTCCTTTGCTTTGCAAAAGCTTTTAAGTTTCAGTAGGTCCCATTTTTTTCATAGCTGGCATTTTAAATTTAGTTAGGGAAAGATCATGGAGCGCTTTGTGAAGCTCTCTAATGATGCTCTTTGAAACATTCTTGGGATCTCCCATGATCTCTCAGGATTAAGGACAAGCAGTAGGTAGAAATGATAGCACATTCTAATAAATAGTGATTAAAAAAATAGCCCTGTACTGTGTATCTCTGTGAAGCACTGTTTCTCAAATGATGTTACATTAGGTGTTCTACAAAATGGAAACAGTGGTTCTGCTAACAAAAAGCGTTCTGTTGTTAAAGAAGTTTGCGATGCTGCATACTAGAAGGCCCGTTTAGAGATTTATGATTCATTTTAAGGCTCTGATAAGTCCTGCCATAAAGTCATTTTTAACTTAAATTTTTTTTAAGTTTTAACTTTAAAAATTTTAAACTTTTTAACATAAAGTCATGTTTAACTTTGTGTAATCTGTTTTTTTCCTAAATTTAATTAGCCTCTTTCAGTTGACCAGCTTCTTCAAATGGAAGCAAAATGTGCCAGAGGATCAACTAACCCAGATAGGTTTATTGAGCTCAGTGTTTCACTTCAGACATACAGATCAGGAGGCAGTGGCTAACCTGGGCAGCTCTCCCTCTTACAAGGTTTATGAGCCCGGATGCTATAACTACAGAATCTTCCTTAACCATTGGGGCCAGCTTGAAGGATATCACATTATACTCAGACATGGCCTTGATTTCCAAAGCATCCTTGTAGTAAATAATACCTAACTTTGGTAGAACTTGAAAAAAATTCACTATTACATATAATCCTATCAACATTTATTTGAGGAAGGTATTATCATTCCATTTTAGAGGGCTAAAGAGCTTAAGTATCTGCCCAAGCATGGTAGATATAAGGGATGGGATTTCCCTCCATAATGTGGGTGAGCCTCATCCAATCAGCTGAAAGCTTTAAGAGCAAAAACTGAGGTTTCCCTGGGAGGAGGAAATTCTGCCTCAAGACTATAATATAGAAATTCTGCCTGAGGATATTCTGCCCTATAAGTTTTGGACTTGCCAGCCTCCACAGTCACGTGAGACAATTCCTTTAAATAAATCTCTTAATATACATATACATGTATATCCTGTCCTGTTTCTTTGGAGAACCTTTATTGATACAGTATCTAAAGTCAAGCTGCTGTCATGCAGTCAGTTTGTATCAGCAGGCTTTCTGTCTGAGGCCTATAGGCTTTAACTACTCTAGGGAACAGTCTGGTGATGAGAGAAATTTTCCTTATGACATGAGTTTTGTTTGGAAAGGCCTACATTCCCCTTAAAGGGGATTTTCCCAGGGACCCCTACCAAACACTACTTCACCTACACATTCTTATTTGGGAAAGAGAAAACAATGGTTTGTCAGATAGAGTTTTCCTACCCCAATTCAGGAGAAAATGTCCCAGAATTCCCAGAGGGTTATCTAATATTTCTCTGGGGACTGACAGGGCAACTTGCTCTACCTGCATTATATATATACTGCTTTTTACTGTATTTCAAAGTGCTGTCACAGACGTCATCTTGAACTTTTGACGTAGGTGTGGCAGAGGCTGCTATTTGTGTTCTAATACCATTTTCCCCTTTCTTCCCTAGTAAAGCCCCTCAATATATTGCTGAGTTAATTGCTACCCAGTTAAAAGACTACTAGTCCTCCTTCGAGCCAGGTGAGGCCTAGCTTGTTTTAGCAGTGTATGAAGCACTGTGGTTAGGCACACAGATTCTGGCATCAGGCTATGTAGGTTTCAGATCTCTGCCTCATTTCTTACTAACTGCTAATTTACTTCTCTGTGCCTCAGTTTCTGCATCTGTAAAATGATATGATAACAGTACCTACTATATTGAGTTTCTATGATGAATAAACGAGTTTGTATTGGTAATACCTTTAGAACAGTGCCTAGCACAATAGTAAACACTCTATTATTTGTATTGTTATTTTGGCCAACAAGATGTAGGTGGAAGTGTTGTGTGAGATATCTAGGAAGTGGTGCTCCTTCCTGCTTCCTCACAGCTGGAATGTGGTTGGAGCTTGAACAGCGATCTTTGGAACAGGAGGCAACAAGCTAAGGATCATGGAATAACAAGACAGAGCCTGGTGCCCTGATGGATGTGAAGGTACTGCAACAGTCCTGGACTGCCTTTCTCCAGACTTCTCTTCATGAGAGAGAAACTTCTACTTGTTTAAGGTACTGTTGTTGTTATTTTTTGTTGTTATAAGCAGGCAAACTTAATACTGATTCTGTAAGTGTGACAGGAGGTGCTACCCTCTTTTTACTGTTGAGAGATTATATACAGTAAAGTTCCCCAGTAAGAGTCAGAATACTGGATTGAGCAGAAGGCAGTGGTTAACTAACCCTTATGTAGTCCAGCTTGTGACCTGGTATGAGGGAAATTTGCCAGGCCTGCTTTTGGGGAAAGGTGTCCCTTTTTATCCCAGTCCTGTCCTCACCTTCTTCCTCTAACCCAAGCAGAGCTGCTGGGTCATTAGCTGCCTTTTCCTTCTGTGTGGAAGTCATAAGAAGACTGGGACCACATTGATAATTGTATTGAAGAGGAAGTTAGCGCCCTTTGTTTTCCAAGGCAGAGTTATTTTCTAGACTCATTAACCATTCCTACTTCCATCTTTCTTCCTGGAATCTTTCTTTCCCATTTCCCACTACACATTGACTCTAATTGACCTTGTCAGGTCCAACCTCCAAATCCATGTCCTTCAGACAACCCTCTCTGATTATTCTAGCTCTTTTTTTTTTTCTTTTTTTTTCTTTTTTTGCGGTATGCGGGCCTCTCCCATTGCGGAGCACAGGCTCCGGACGCGCAGGCCCAGCGGCCACAGCCCACAGGCCCAGCCACTCCGCGGCACGCGGGATCCTCCCGGACCGGGGCACGAACCCGCGTCCCCTGCATCGGCAGGCGGACTCCCAACCACTGCGCCACCAGGGAAGCCCTATTCTAGCTCTTTTAAACAGCTTATTCTGTGGTTCTAGCAGGGAGATCCAGCTTCTTGCTGCTCCCTGATGGAAGGAAACATGAGCCTTCATTACCTGGGAAGGTTTGAAACCAACATCTGTGAAGCAATGAAGAAAGAAGGGGTCTCTCCTATGCAGCCAAATTAGCTGAATGAAACATGATGATGAGTGGAGTGATGTGACACAGACCACCTCCCATCTTAGCTGCCCTTTAGGATTCTCTATGTATAGTATCATGTCATCTGAAAACAGTGACATTAGCTGCCCTTCTTATGTATGGTATCCAGATGTCAACTCAAGATTTGGGTTGATGGAGAAGTATTATATTGCCATGTTAACTGAGAACAATTTGGCTTTCCACTTCTTATTGCCTAGGGCCTCCTTTCGCATATCCAAAATATCTTTTATGTTTCGTAGCCCATCTTTTCTGGAGTCCCTTACTTTAGTAGCTCAAAAGAACTGGCAGAGTCTATGAAATGTATTTTTCTTCTCCGTCCCCACCAGCCTCTGAGTGGAAGGGAACATATCATTACTGGTATGAAATATGCCTCCTTCTTTAGAATGCAGAAACAGAAAAATTAATTTTGCGTTTAAAAAGGTAACATAATATCAGTGTTATACTAAGAACGCTTGCTATTTCTTGTTTGCTATGGAAAACACTACGTGAAATCCTTTATGTATATTATTTTGTTTCATCATCTCAGCACCACGGGTAGATATTATTACTGTACCTACTTTGCCGATAAGGAAAGAAGCTCAGGAAGGTTAAGTAGCTTGCCCAAAGTCACACAGCTGGTATTTGAACCCAGGTCAGTCTGACTCCAAATTCCATGATTTTAACCATATGCTGTAATGCCTCTATTGTTAGTATTCCTTTCTTAATCTGTATGATTTAATTAATCATTTGGCAGTGTGATATAGTGGAAACAATGGCTCTGGCATCAGACCTGAATTTGAATCTGAACTTGTTCTCTTGCTAGTGGTTTGACCTCGGGCACACCTACATCATTTAAATAAATGGGTGAATGAATGAATGAATGAATAAACAACATATCTTGCAGCAGAATGGTGAGGATTAGATGTGAACATGCCCAGCACATAGCAGATACTAGATGAAAGTTTTCTCCATCTGTTCTTCCTTCTCTCACGTGGCTAGCTTGTGTTTTTCCAATGAGACTCCAAATACCTTCAGGACAGAGGCCATGTCTTTTGTGTCTTGTATAGACTCAGTATCATATACAGTGCTAGGCACACTATAGGAAGTCAATTAATAATTTTTTGTATTAACACTTTTTGTATTTATGTAATACTTTAAAAAATGAATTATATAAAATATTGTATTAGTTTCAGGTGTACAACATAGTGATTCAATATTTTTACACATTATGAAATAGTTACCACAATAAGACCAGTTACCATCTGTCACCATACAAAGTTGTTACAGTATTATTGACTACATTCCCTATGTGTACAT
Source organism: Neophocaena asiaeorientalis asiaeorientalis (assembly GCF_003031525.2). Taxonomy (NCBI): domain Eukaryota; kingdom Metazoa; phylum Chordata; class Mammalia; order Artiodactyla; family Phocoenidae; genus Neophocaena; species Neophocaena asiaeorientalis. Next base: position 672,515 of record NW_020172464.1, on the reverse strand, counting down.
TACATCCCTATGACTTATTTATTTCATAGCTGGAAGTTTGTACCTCTTAATCCCCTTCACCTATTTTGTTCTCTCTTCCTCTCTGGCAACCACCAATTTGTTCTCTATATTCGAGTCTGCTTCTATTTTGTTTTGTTAGTTCATTTGTTTTGATTTTTAGATTCTGTGTGTAAATGAAATCATATGGTATTTGTTTTTCCTCTGTCTCATTTATTTCACTTAGTATAATACCTTCCAGGTCCATCCATATTGCTGCAGATGGCAAGATTTCATTATTTTTTATGGCCGAGTAATATTCCATTGTATATATATGCCACATCTTCTTTATCCATTTATTTATCAATGGACACTTAGGTTGCTTCCATATCTTGGCTATTGTAAACAGTGCTCCAATGAACATAAGGGTGCATATATATTTTTGAATTAGTGTTTCTGTTTTCTTCAGGTAAATACCCAGAAGTTAAATTGCTGAATTGTATGGTAGTTCTGCTTTTAATTTTTAAAGAATCTCCATATTGTTTACCATAGTGGCTGCATCAGTTTACATCCCCACCAAACGGGTTCCCTTTTCTCCACATCCTCACCAACACTTGTTGTTTCTTGCCTTTTTGTTAATAGCCACCCTGACAGGTGTGAGGTGGCATCTCATTGTGGTTCTGATTTGTATTTCCCTTCTGATTAGCAATGTTGAATACCTTTTCATGTGCCTGTTGGCCATCTGTATGTCTTCTTTGGAAAAATGTCTATTCAGATTCTCTGAGCATTTAAAAAATTGGGTTGTTTGTTTTTTGATATGGAGTTGTATGTGTTCTTTATATATTTTGGATATCAACTGCTTATCAGATATATCATTTGCAAATATACTCTCCCATTCAGTAGGTTGCCTTTCCATTTTGTTGATGGTTTCCTTTGCTGTGTAAACACTTTTTAGTTTTGCTTTTGCTGTCCTTGCCTGAGGAGAGAGATTCAAAAAAATATATTGATAAGACTGATGTCAAATAAATAGTGTATTGCCTATATTTTCTTCTAGGAGTTTTATGGTTTCAGGTCTTACACTTAAGTGTTTCATATATTTTGAGTTTATTTTTGTGTATGGTTTAAGAAAGTGGTCCAGTTTCATTCTTTTGCATGTAGCTGTCTAGTTTTCCCAGCACCAGTTATTGAAGGGACTGTTTTTTCCCTATCATATATTCTTGCCTCTTTTGTCATAGATTAATTGACCATATGAGCATGGGTTTATTTCTGGGCTCTCTATTCTGTTCCATTGATTTATGTGTCTGTTTTTGTGTCAGTACCATACTGTTTTGCTTACTATAGATTTGTAGTATAGTTTCAAGTCTGGGAGCATGATACCTCCAGTTTTGCTCTTCTTTCTGAAATGTTACTTTCGCAATTCAGGGTCTTTTTGTGGTTCCGTACAAATTTTAGGATCATTTGTTCTAGTTCTGTGAAAAATACCATTAGTGTTTTGATAGGGATTGCATTGAATCTGTAGATTGCTTTGGATAGTATGGACATTTTAATGATACTGATTCTTCCAATCTATGAGCACAATATATCTTTCCATTTATTTCTGTCATCTTCAGTTTCCCCCATCAGTGCCTTTTAGTTTTCAGTGTATAGATCTTTCACCTCCTTGGTTAAATTTATTCCTAGTTATTTTATTCTTTTTGATACAATTGTAAATGGGATTGCTTCCTTCATTTCTCTTTCTGATAGTTTGTTATTAGTGTATAGAAATGCAACCAATTTCTGTATGTTAACCTTATATCCTGCCACTTTACTGAATTCATTTATTAGTTCTAATGTATATATATATTTCTTGGTGGGTCCTTTGGGGTTTTCTATATATAGTATCATGTCATCTACAAAAAGTGAAATTTTACATCTTTCTTCCCAATTTGGATGGCTTATGTTTGTTTTTCTTGACTAATTGCTGTGATTAGGACTTCCAATACTAAGTTGAATAAAAATGGTGAGATTGAGCATCCTTGTCTTATAATACTTTTTAAAAATTAATTTCTATTGGAGTATAGTTGCTTTACCATGTTGTGTTGGTTATCTATTTTAACTATAGCAGTGTGTACATGTAAATCGCAAACTCCCAGTCTATTCTTTTCCCCCATCCTTCCCCCCAGTAACCATGAATTCATTCTCTAAGTCTGTGAGTCTGTTTCTGTTTTGTAAATAAGTTCATTTGTATCAACTTTTTTTAGATTCTGCATATCATATATTTTTTTCTGATTTCAATTTTTTTAACATCTTGATTTGAGTATAATCGCTTTACAATGTTGTTTACAATGTCAAAATTAAATATGAACAGACTAATCACAAGCACTGAAATTGAAACTGTGATTAAAAATCTTGCAACAAACAAAAGCCCAGGACCAGATGGCTTCACAGGCGAATTCTATCAAACATTTAGAGAAGAGGTAACACCTATCCTTCTTAAACTCTCCCAAAATATAGCAGAGGGCGGAACACTTCCAAACTCATTCTACGAGGCCACCATCACCCTGATACCACAACCAGACAAGGATATCACAAAGAAAGAAAATTACAGGCCAATATCACTGATGAACATAGATGCAAAAATCCTCAAAAAAATACTAGCAAACAGAATCCAACATTAAAAGGATCATACATGATGATCAAGTGGGTTTTATTCCAGGAATGCAAGGATTCTTCAATATACGCAAATCGATCAACGTGATACACCATTTTAACCACTTGAAGGAGAAAATCCATATGATCATCTCAATAGATGCAGAGAAAGCTTTCAACAAAATTCAACACCCATTTATGATAAAAACCCTGCAGAAAGTAGTCATCATCAAAAAATCTAGAAACAATAAATGCTGGAGAGGGTGTGGAGAAAAGCGAACACTCTTGCACTGCTGGAGGGAATGTGAATTGGTACGGCCATTATGGAGAACAGTATGGAGGTTCCTTAAAAAACTACAAATAAAACTACCATATGACCCAGCAATCCCACTAGTGGGCATATACCCTGAGAAAACCATAATTCAAAAAGAGTCATGTACCAAAATGTTCATTGCAACTCTTTTTACAATAGCCAGGACATTGAAGCCACCTAAGTGTCCATCATCGGATGAATGGATAAAGAAGATGTGGCACATATATACAATAGAATATTACTCAGCCATAAAAAGAAACGAAATTGAGTTATTTGTAGTGAGGTGGTTGGACCTAGAGTGTGTCATACAGAGTGAAGTAAGTCAGAAAGCGAAAGATAAATACCATATGCTAACACATATATGTGGAATCTAAGAAAAAATATGTCATGAAGAACCTAGGGGTAAGACAGGAATAAAGACACAGACATACTAGAGAATGGACTTGGGGATATGTGGAGGGGGAGGGATGAATTGTGACGGGGTGAGAGAGTGGCATGGACATGTATAGACTATCAAACGTAAAATCCTACCTAGTGGGAAGCAGCCGCATAGCACAGGGAGATCAGCTCGGTGCTTTGTGCCCACCTAGAGGGGTGGGATGGATAGGGTGGGATGGAGGGAGATGCAAGAGGGAAGAGATACGGGAACATATGTATATGTATAAGTGATTCACTTTGTTATATAGCAGAAACTAACACACCATTGTAAAGGAATTATACTCCAATAAAGATGTAACAAAACAAAGAAACAAAAGAAACATATAAACTGCATAGCTCTTATCATGAAAAAAAAGAAAAATCAATGTTGGCTATTATTACTCATGTGATAAGTACATGTAATAATTTTACTTTATGTAGAATTTGTTTGGGGCTTTAGATATTTAATGGTTTCAGGAGAACTTTAATTTTTTAAAAAATCTTTTGCTCACAAATGCTATCACACAGTGAACATTCTGTTCTTTACTTCGATCTCATTTGAGACTGGAAGAGTGACTTTGACCTTGTTTAGAGACACGTTGCACCCTTGGGCTCCATGCTTTCTCTCCCGCACCCCAAGCTCCATTTTGTGCCAACAAAACATGACTTTATATTTCAAATATAAATATCTTTGAAAAGGCTCATTAAAGGGTTCATAAGATGTGTTGGTGTTTGAAATGAGTCTAAGGTGTATAAATGAATCAGGAACACACAGATTAAGTTTCCCTTGAAATAGAGTTTTCAAAAGAAAGGAATCCTTGAGAGAAAATAGTTATAAGGATTGCTTTGTTTTGTTTGCTTGTTGTTTCATTTTGTTAAACATTTGGAAGACTGTTGAACTTTTTCTCTTCAATAAAAATACCCCTGAATTCTCTTTAAAAAAAAAGTAGCCAATGTATTTGTCTGAGTGATTTGTCTCTTTCACTAGGTTAGTTCACAGAGTGTTTAATTAAAGTTACTGAGGGCATACATCTTGATATTTTAGCATCTTGTGTTTATATCAGTAATATGAGATCTTTAAAGAGAGGTTAAGAGACATGGAGGATAGATTTAAGGAAACCATAAACAAAACGAAGAGACAGACTACAGAATGGAAGAAAATATTTGCAAATGATGTGACTGACAAGGGGTTAATCTCCAAAATATACAAACAACTCATACAGTTCAAAAAAAAACAAAAAACCAAACAACCCAATCAAAAAATGGGCAGAAGATGTAAATAGACATTTCTCCAAAAAAGAGATGTAAATGGCCAAAAGGCACATGAAAAGATGCTCAACATCGCTAATTATTAGAGAAATGCAAATCAAAACTACAATGAGGTATCACCTAACACCGGTCAGAATGGCCATCATCAAAAAGTCTACAAAAAGTAAATGCTGGAGAGAGTGTAGGAAAAAAGGAACCCTCCTACACTGTTGGTGGGAACGTAAATTGGTACAGCTACTATGGAGAACAGTATGGAGGTTCCTCAAAAAACTAAAAATAGAGCTACCATATGATCCTGCAATCCCACTCCTGGGAATATATCAGGAGAAGAAGCATAGTTTGAAAAGATACATGCACCCCAATGTTCATTGCAGCACTATTTATAATAGCTAAGACATGGAAGCAACCTAAATGTCCATAGACAGATGAATGAATAAAGAAGATATTGTACATATATACAGTGGAATATTACTCAGCCATAAAAAAGAATGAAATAATATCATTTGCAGGAACATGGATGGACCTAGAGATTATCATACTAAGTGAAGTAAGTCAGACAGAGAAAGACAAATATATGATATCACTAATATGTGGAATCTAAAAAAATGATACAAATGAACTTATTTACAAAACAGAAACAGACTCACAGACTTAGAAAATAAATTTATGGTTACCAAAGGGGAATGGGGGGAGGAGGGATGAATTAGGAGGTTGGGATTAACATTATACAATACTATATATAAAACAGATAACCAACAAGGACCTACTATATAGCACAGTGAACTATACTCAATATTTTGTAATAACCCATAAGAGAAAAGAATCTGAAAAAAAAATGTGTGTGTATGACTGAATCTCTTTGCTGTACACCTGAAACTAACTCAACCTTGTAAATCAACTATACTTTAATAAAAAACTTCAAAAAATTTAAAATTTTAAATAAATAAAAGGTCCAAATTACGTCTAAAATGAGTTCTAAAAGGAAAAACTAGAGAGAATGGGGGGAGAGGCAATTTTTAAAGAAAATGATTGAAAAATTTCCAGAATTGATGAATGACATGAGCCTTTAGATTCAGGAGGCATGAATCCTTATCCATTCATCCGATGATGGGCGCTTAGGTTGTTTCCATGTCCTGGCTATTGTAAATGACAAAACCTCTTAAGATTAACTTGCTCAAGATCATAGAGCTAGTAAGTGGTGAAGTTAGTATTCAAATCGAGTGTTTTCAATCACTATTACCAGATCGTTTATTCACAAGCTCTCATTTACAGATGAGATAATGGAGGTCAAGAGATGACAGAGATTTGCCTTGGGAGTTTAATGGTAGTAGGTTTTGAAGTTACACTGGCCCCTTTACCTCAGAAGTCGGAGAATCCTCGTTGTGAGTGGTAAGAGGAACCATGCTGTTCCTTGCAAACAACAAATCATGAATTTTGTACTGTTGTTTCCAGTATGATCAACAGACGCTACACAAGATAGTTAACAAGAATGTCTGGATTACATAGTGCTTACCACGTGACAGACGTTTTTCTAAGTTTTTAGCATATATTAACCTGTTTATTTCTCATACCAACTCAATGAGTCAGGTACTAGTTTTATGACAGTTTTGGGGATGAGGAAAGTAAGGCTCACAGGGGAAGTGATTTGCCAAGGTCATAAGGCTAGTAAGTAGAAGAGCCAGGACTTACATGCTACATTGTCTGGCTGCAGAGTCCTAAACCTCTACACAGTGTAGCTCAACAAAATAAATAAACAAAAAATAAGTCAGGAAATGTCTCTCTCTTGTTCACTGCTGAATCCCTATCACCCAGTAAAATGACTGGCAGACAATAGATACTCAATAAATATTCATTACATTAATACAGGAATAAATAAGTGAACAAACATTGGTTTGCAATCAATATCCAGTGTGGCTGTATGGACTGAACTGTCCCATTACCAGCTAGCTAATTAGTAATGGTGAAATTTCTTGAACATAGGACCAGTTTGTTTCGTGTGATGCCAAGAATCCTGGCAATTAGAGTTGTACTTTAATACCCTTGCTCACAACATCAGCTTTACCTGGCTTTGTTGATCTGCTAAAGTGGATCCCCTGGTTCTGAGTCCCAGCTCTAAATTGTAGCTGAACCCTAGATGCCACCTGCTGACGTGTGACTGTTTGGGCCCAGAGGCAGCAGGACCCTAGGTGGAGAGAATCCCAATTATGATTTTAAAAATCTGTATGATTATCCATACAGATACGGATCTGTAACACAAAGGCAACAAGAAGCAGCTGGAAACTATCCATATCATGCATGTTCTCTGGAGAACTGCCTGATCATGTGATCACAGAGCATACGGATTCTTAGCAGAATGAAATAATCAACATGCTTATAACATAAAAGCATCTGAGAGGCAATGAGAAACCATCTGTCTCTCAGCTCTGAGACCAAACTCAGGGCTAGTATTAGGCCTCTTGTGTGTTACAGCTCCATTTTATTCTTAATTCAAACCAGATTCCTATTAAAACAGACTCCTAAAAATGCCTAACAGCCTAAATGGGTAATCACTCTCTTAAAAATGCAATCTCTCTGCCTTCACTCTGGGGCCCTTATGTGGCATTAAACAATTTTTAAAGTTTTAAGAGAATAAATTTTCACTTAAAAGATGGCAGAGACCGGCTTGTCTGTCTTATGCCTCAGAATACAGAGCTACATCTACAGTTTAATCTTTGGAATTCTCGGGTTGATAATGCAACTTGATAGAACTAATGCATCAATACATGTATACAATTATACCTACTCAGGACCCCTGGTCTGAGCATTTCACTTGAAGTGATGGGTCTCTTCAGTAAAGTAATTAGTAAAAGGCTAATTTAATAATGCAGCTGGCTTTGTTAATTTCTTTCTACACTGGACAAACCAGTTGCCTTTTTCGAATTGTTTGCCCCAATCAGTTGTTTTGGCATTCTGTATTGAATTTTGTCTTTGATAAAACCTGTCTACGAGTTGGTCAAAGAAGTGTAAACAGTTGAATGACTACAGGCATGACCTTGTGCAAACATTGGCATTCTGTTCTTCTCTCTTGCTCAGAAGTAGAAAGATTTGGCCATTCAACCATGCTAAAAAAAGATAATGGCAGTGTAAGTTGTTAACAGAAATGTTGTCAACACATACCACTTCCCTCACTAAAATGTGACTATTTGTCAAGAGTCTAGTTACCTAAGAAATCAATGATGTGGGAGGCAAATTAGTAATAATATATTCATCTTTTTCTGAACTAGAAGACTTCAGCTAGGTTTGGGCATTACTGATAAATGCTCCTTTTGCTCTGAATGAACCCTCCAGTTTGCATCCATCACCACATATTTCCTAAGACAAGAGCTGGTGATCTTTTGATTTCATGAAATATTCTCATTCATAATTGTCATTAATTGAATAGAGCTGGACCTATCCTCTTTTCTCTGGATTTCTCTTACCAGAACATGATTATTCTGCTTTCTTAGGTATATAAGTGAAAAACGGATAAATCGAAGAGATAGAAGAATTACCTTTGATTGAAGGAGGTGGAGGGGCTATAAATACATGTCTAGACATCCCTTTTTTAACTTCCATCTCTGCATCATTAATAACTTCATTAATGAGGGCCCTGTTCAGAAATCTATTATCAACTCTAATCATTTGTGTGTTTGAATCAAGGTCTTCTGCCTTCATTAGTGTCATTAATGCATGTCAGCAAATGATAATGTGGGAGATTCTCACAAATTTATATGCATTCCTAGAGTGGAGACCCAAACCCAGTCAGTATTCTTGCATGACAGCAGCTGTAACAAATGGCCATCCTTCCCAGGAGAAGTGTAAACAGGTCGCTAATTAATGCATTTACCATTAGCCTCTGTTTAGTCTTCAGTCATAGCATATTCATTCATTATGTTGGGACACCAAGTACAATGTTGTTATGGAAATGAGGTATTTGTACAGTCTTCTTAGATCCACATGATGGATTGAGTTATCTACCTGTTTTTCTCTCGGCAGTTTCCCAGATATCAGAGTATACAAATGACCTTGAAGAAGGTCCTTCGGATGTAAATTGCATAATGGGTTGACAGTTTACTTAAATACATGCAGTGAAAATCAATGTGTGTGGGAGGATAAAGTTGGGGGATATTAAAGAGGAAAAGGGAAAATAAATTCTAACTTTTAGGAGATGTGATATAATGGGAGGGAATTGAAATCAAAATTAGAAGTGGAGTGGTACAATGAGAGGTTTGTTGCTGCTGAAAGACTGAAATATAGACTGATGGTCAATCCCTTTCCCTCATATCCACAAAACAATCAACAGTTCTCAAAGGAAGATATAGTTAGGACAAACTTTTCTTTCTTCCAGCTGGCAATTCTGAATTCCCTAAATCCTTAGATAAAAGCTTCAAATAAAGAGTGGGGGCATCAAGGAAGCCTAATCATGCCTTATTTATTGACCATATAGGCTGTATGTTGACCATAAATAGTAGTTCTTATCATAAGCCATCCATTCATTTATTTAACAATATTTATTGAGCAACATTTGGGGCCAGGCACTGTGCTATATATTTGTGATACAAAGATGAAAAAAATTACAGCCCTCCCTTCAAGAAACTCAGGAGATAAACTGACAATACAGTAGGGTTATCATAGGGAACACAAATACTATGATGATTTTATGTCCAGGATGCTATGAGAGCATATAGGAGGGATTCTTCATGGAAAGCTTAGTGATGTTTCACAAAAGAGGTAACATTTGATCCGAGTCTTATAGGATAAGTAGGAATTTTTGAAAAAGGAAAGGAGGAGACATATATGTCAGGTAGAGGTAAAAAGACATTAAACATTATACTGTGTTTATAGAATGGTAAGAAATTCAAGGTGACTGAAGCATTGTCTGCATAGGAGATAGGCTATCAGGAGGAGTGATGGGAGCTGTTAAGCTGCATAAGAAGTAGATGTTGATTAGGAGTATGGGATTAACATATACACACTATATATAAAATAGATAATCAAGGACCTACTGTATAGCACAGGGAACTGTACTCAATATTCTGCAATAACCTATATGGGAAAAGAATCTGAAAAGAATAGATACATGTATCTGTATAACTGAACCACTTTGCTGTACACCTGAAACTAACACAACATTGTAAATCAACTATACTCCAATATAAAACAAAAATTAAAAAAAAAAAGTAGGCGACGGCCAGACAGAGTAGAGTCTTATTTGTCATACTAAGAGGTTTTGGACTTTTTCAGGGAATAAAGAGTTAATGGAAGCATGACATAGCTAGGTTGGGTGTTTTATAGATTACCTTGGTGGCAATGTGGAGGATGGGCTGGAGTGGGGAGAGACTGGGGGCAAGGAGAGTGGTCAGGAGCTTGATGAAGTAATCTAAGCAAGTGATAAGGAGGGTCTGAACTAAAACAGGAACATTAAAGAGGGAAAGGAGGTTTGAATTTAAGGGATATTTGAGAAATCCAGTTAACAACACTAGTAACTAAGTAAATGGCAGGGTGGGGGGTAATGAGAATTAAGAGGCAAGGTGTCTTTATGGTTCCTTTTCAGAGATGCTTGAGAGCAATAGTACTATTGTATGTAGTTATCAATGTGAAGATGGAGAAACTGAGGCATGGGGATTTTATAATTCGTCTAAGTCAAGTCAGGATTAATAACTGTCAGGATATTAGGGCCTTTAATAGACCTACTTCTTTCCTAGAAGAGCTGCCTTTTCTAGGGTTATGAGGGAAACTTATTTTTCTTAAGGTCGTAGACCTACATCTCAACTTATAGGTATGAAATGGGAAATGCCTATGTTATTTGGTCTTTTCTGTTATTCTTTTCTTTCAGGAATAGGGCCATTTTTCATGTTTCCTATTTTAGCCACATCTGCCTGATGACCAAACATACAATTAAATCGTGATAGATTCAGCCAATGAAGTGGAAAGAGCAGTGGCTTGGGAGTCAGGGGACATAAAGTCTAATCCTAGTTCTTTCACTAAATAGCTGCTTGAGTTTAGGAGGTCACTTAACCAATCTGAGCCTTAATATTCCCATCTCTAATATAATAATCAAGCCTTAATATTTGGTTTATTTCTGTCTCTATGATTCATTCTGTGATCTGTGTGATGTAATGCTAAATAACTTGCTAGACAAATATTCTCCCACCAAATCATCCATCCAAGAAAATAGCCCTGTTGTTTTACTGAAATGACCAAAACATCCAGTGATTTGGGTGACGGCAGTTCAGAGTTGAGGTATTCCATCACTCTGATATAGAAGTCCTCTCCTGGTTTTCAATTCTTAATCCCAATTTCTATCTCCAAATTCAACCTGCTGCCTTTTTCATATTGACTTACTATTAAACACGGGGAGGTTGTTAAGAAGAAATCTGTGGATTGGCCTAGATCCCTGTGCTCCCTCCAATCAGCTGCTCCAGCCAGTAGAAGGGTAAAGAAAGCTGAAATAGTACGAGCTATCCCCTGGCTACTTGTAGGCAAAGACTTGGTGCCATTTTTCCAGTTCCAGACAACTTTATTCCTGTTGTCTCAAGGACAAAAATGGTGCCAAACCCTAATTATCCAGGTGCTTTTGAGACAGTTGCTTCCGTCTTTGGGTGTTGGTTTATCTTATCTGTATAAGAAAGATAGTGATACATGTCTGCTCTTTGTTACCCTGACAAGGTTATGATCTTGAAAGAGATCATATGATGAAGAAATGAGAGTTGAAAACAGGAATGGTAAATGGATTTCAATTCCTGTGCCCCTTGGTTCTCTGGGCTCAGTTGGAAAGAGTAACTGCTGTGGGGATAGGGTGGGAAGTTGCTGAGCACAGCTCCTGTAGTAGAACAGGTAAATTATTGGAAGTGAGGAAGTAAGCTTCAGGGGGTCTAGAAGCCCAAAGGCAAAGGGTACTTAGCCTGCTCCCCTTTATCCTCTCCTTCACAAATTGCAGTTCAGTTTAATCACCACTCAGCATTTTGCCCTCAAGAGTCAGGTGCTGTGTGAAAAAGCTAGTTTTGACTGCATAGCTTCCTCTGGTCAATAGGAAAGACTTTCAAAAGGGTTGTTAGAAAAATGAACTACAGTGTTTTTTTTTTGGTGGGGAGGGCACGGGATCCAGTCTATAGAGAACCAGTCAGAGCACTTCTTACCCTTTGGCTCAGAGTAAGACAGGGCAGCAAAGGTGTTAGGGATTTGCTGACCCCATAGTGTCCTCATGAGAGAGAGACAAATGTAAGGTGGTAGATGGTGGTTTAGGAAGGAGAACTCCAAAAGGGTTTGCAGGTGAAAAACCATACCTGTTTGACCCTAGGGCATAAAGGCTGAATGCATGGGGCCTGCAAAGTCTGAGGATCAGTCTACACAGGAAAGCACACTTTCAGGACAGTGAGGGGAGAAGGGTTTTTTGAAAAACTTTTATTGAAGTATAATATATGTACAGAGAGAGTGTACATGTCATAAGTATATAGCTTGATAAACTTTCACAAACTGAAAACCAGCAAGCACAGTTACTGTTTTGGATTCATAGAGTGCTCTTTGGGAACCATGCTGAGTCAAGTGACTTAATTCACCCTAGCATCCCCCACTGTGGAGTTCTATGGCTGGTCTTTGAGTGTTAAGGTGTTACACAGTTGAAACTAAAGTGGGATTTGGTATCTAAGTAGGAGTTGATTTATGTGTGTATTTGCCCCCCTACTCTGTGAGACCAAGAACTTGTTTCATTCACTGCTTAGAAATTTTTCTGCCATGTAATAGATACTCAGTAAAAATAAATAAATAAATAAAGTGGGATTTGGTGTCAGGAAACCAGGGTCCAGATTCTGGACCCACTACAATGTTGCTTTGTGACCTCGGGCAAGTCTTTTTCACTTCTCAGGGTCTTAATTTCCTTATTTTGTATAAAACAGTCAATGACAATTCCTATATTATCCAGGAGGTCAAATGTAGTTACAGTTGTGAAAGCACCTTTTAAAAATTTAAAGTGTCATTTCCCCAGTGCCTAGCATAGTACCTGCCACGTAGTAGCAGGTACTTATGCTACTTATATGAGTAGCATATAAGAAGTCTCAAAAATGTTTGCCAAACATTTTTGCCAAAATGTTCGTGCCAAAGGATTCAACACAGTGTACACCTAAGGCTGTCTTTAAGGTAATTTCCCTCAAGAACATTAAGGTCAATTCAATCACCCTGGATCTTTCAGCTTTAGAGTCCTCTTTGCTTAAAGGGGAGGAAATTTATTCAGTGGGAATAATAATAAAAGCACAACAAGGCAAGATCATAGAATCCCATGGTGTTATGGTAGGACTATAGTTTGAGATGGCTGGACATGTTTTTCTTTTTACTTTATAGTATTCCCCTGTGGCCCCTGATGCTTATCTGTAATACCTTGTAGTATAATGTTTAGATAGTTGCTAGACCCCGCTGTCTCCATGGAGACAAGGGTAGATTTGTGAGTGTGCTGGTCGTTCCAAGTGACTAACCACAGCAGACAGTTTAGCCAACATTTTCTCTCTCTCTCTTTTTTTTTTTTTTGCAGTTCAGAAGTCTTGAAAAAGCCTACTGGACTGCATGACTTGTATGGAATTCACTTTGTAAAATATCTTCCTTCCTGAATTTAGTTTACTTTGCCTTAGGGAGAGTGCAATTTGTTTATAGGAATTATAGCTTCTTGCCTGGAAATACTCTCTTGGTAAAATGAAACTATTTGCATATAGGAGGATTTCTAAGCCTCACTGCCCCTCCAAGCTCCTCCAAGAAGATGTTCAGTAGAACAAAGGCAAATGAGAAATGTGCTTGACTAAGAATTGCCCCAGTATGCAAGCTACTCTGGAGCCTGGAAAGTCTTTCCCTCATTAGAGTAAAGCAATGAACCAAAGCCATAGTCCCCCATGGGTTCTCCATCTAGCTGAGCTTATTCTGTCCACGAGAAAGTGGCCTACTTATGATGGTGGTTGACAGCACCAAAGCAAGAGAGAGAATGTAGGACAATTTCTCTCTATGACAAATCCCTCTGAAAGTGGGAAGCTGACAGCAGGTGATGCCATCAAAACAGCCTTTGGCTTTCAAAGGTAGCCCTTCATCTCCTGGCCCAAT
>NW_020172464.1:642506-658764 GCF_003031525.2 Neophocaena asiaeorientalis asiaeorientalis | reverse complement strand
CCCTTCTCCCAGGCTTCCCTTCATATTTTCACAAGAAGCAGAACAAGTATGGCTCTGTCGGATCCCAGTTACCCTTGCCTTGAGCTTGAATATAGGCAGGCTGAGTTTGGGAGAGTGAAGTTCAAGTCTCTGGGAGCTTTGGTAAAAATTTTTAATAGAGTCAAAGCTCTAATATTAATCCCAGTAATTTCAAATTTGTAATAACTCAGAGGGCTGGCTTGAGAGTTACCTTTGTTCAGCAATGTATTAAAAAAACTTTATTATGGAAACTGTTAAATATGTGCAAAAATAGTGAGAATAGTATAATGAACCTCCATGTGCCCATCACCCAGCTTCAACATTTATTACCATTTTGCCCATATTAGCAAAATGTTTCTTCATGCAGAGTTTCATCTTGGTTTCATATAGGACTGTTTAATGCCCTTAAGACTTTAAACTATCTTAAGAAACTGTAAATACTGTAGTATTTACATAGCAGTAACTGATCTATCAATTACAAGTAATTCCTAATTGTTCATTAGATAGGTCTCTTGGGGTCATTCTGGAACAACACTTCCTTAAAGCATTTTGAGTCCAGCTCAAGTTGTTTTTCTTTGAGAGTAATAAAACTGCGTTTCTTTTAAATGTTCCTATTTGGATTTCCCCCTGGTTCACACTGACCTTATCCTTACCATCTTCCCTAGGTAATAGCAATTACCAAAGAGGGCTGATAAATTTAAGGAAGAAGGTGTTTGCAGCCCTGAGTTTTGTGTAATAGCTGAGCTCTTCCTATGGAGGCACAAAATCACTTAAGGCCAGCATTTCAGGCTGGATCACAGGAGGCCATTGGCTTGTTTGTCCATGAATAAACAAAGAGGATTATGAATGGGACCTAAATGAGATAGTGATTGTCCATTAGCCCTCCGAGAAAGGACTGAGTCAGGCTGTCCAAAGGGCATAAAATCAATCTGGGTTTGTTGGAGTGGATGATTCATTTCCAAGCTGCTTAGAGGAACAACATTATTATTTCTCTGCCATCAGCCAGGCTTATTATGCTTTGTGTGAAGCAAGACTATTATGCTTGAAAGCACTTGAAAGTGCTTGAAGCTTTCCAAGCTCCTAAAAATGCATATACAACCTGGTATAAGTGCTTGGTCTATCTGAGAGCTATTAACTCTGCCTATAGAAGAGAAAATGTCACCTCCCATCTTTTGCTTCATTAGCAAAGTGGCAGAAATAAACTAGGCAAACAAAGCATTTTATCAATTCATTTGACTTTTCCAGAGTTCCACTCTCTCTGGCTATCATAGGCTGCTGTATCACATTTCTAATAGAGTCAGTTTCCCTAAGCCTGCATAAACAATGAGAGAACTGTGGTGTTCCCCTGTCCCTCTTGAAGGAGGAACTTTGGGTTATTCATAATACTTGACTGTGAAACCCATCTACAAATCTCAGGGGGAAAGTCTGCTGCCCATGGGCCCTGGGTATGATGGGATATATAATTGGTGCCTCTGGGGTCTGAGTTAGTGCAGCTGCAAATCAATTAAGCTCAACACTTTCAAAACCATTTTCTCTCATGCAGGTGAAAAAGAATCCCAAGTGTGATGTGACTTTGAAGGAAAAAACATCTGTGTAAATTGGGTCTTGGAGGGTCCTCTAAGACCATTGTTTTGTGGAGATAAATTATTCTGTCATTGCTCCCTACCCTCTCATCCTTTCCCTTGTTTGGTACTGGCTGAATGTGGAAATAAGACAAGGCTATCAATCAGAGACATGTAATTCCCTTCTGTTTGAATGTGTAAGTCTTGAGATAAGAGCAATACTCAACTGGAATGCTTGCAGGTTTCTTTCTTTCATTTTTTTTTCTTTGAAAGAGTTTGACTAGTAATGACTGTTGGATTCAAAGCCATGTTTTACAGCATCTCTCTGTTCAGATTTCTTTTTTTCTTTCTTTCTTTTTTTTTTTTGATAAGTAAGAAGTGGACTTATTTAGACAGAAACACACTCCACAGACAGAGTGTGGGCCCTCTCAGAAGGCGAGAGGCCCAGAAATGTGGCGTGGTAAGTTTTTATGGGCTGGGTAATTCCATATGCTAATGAGTGGGAGGATTATTCCAACTATTTCAGGGAAGGGGTGGGAATTTCCAGGAATTGGACCACTGCCCACTTTTTGGCCTTTTATGGTTAGCCTCTGAACTGTCATGGCACCTGTGGGTGTGTCATTTAGCATATGCTAATGTATTACAACGAGCATATAATGAGGCTCAAGGTCTACTGGAAGTCGAATCTTCTGCTATCTTGGACCTAGTTGGTTCTAACCAGTTTTTGTCGTGTCCTATGGCTATGTCATTCTTTTAAAGGTTGTGCCCTGCCCCCTTCCCTCCTGTTTCATTCCCCCCTCAGAGATTTTACTCCCATATTCTTATGGGAGGCAGAGGGGTGAAAGTCCATCTTCTGTAACTGCTTCCAGGCTGAGTAGGGGCATAGACCCTGCTTGTCAGGGAGCAAATATGTGGATGCCTGATCTAGGGGCCCCTGGGGCATGACAGCTCCTTGTTTCAAGTCGGTATGGGCTGGAATCCTTGCATGGCCATCATCTTGACGTGGAACTGTTGTATGTTCAGATTTCTTGATGGGCTTCATCATTTTGATGTGGCAATTGTTCCCCATCTTCAAAAGATATTTTTAGGTACCTAGGCCCAGACACTTCTTATTTCAGGGACTGGAAAGGGAGGGGGAAAACATATTGGGAATGTGATGGTCCTGAGCTTTTATTTTTCAGGTCTGAGATTCTCTTCTACTTCCTTCTCTCCATTTTCTGACAACCTCCAAAGGGTGGCTGAGACCCACGGGAGGAGGATCAGGCCAGGCCTCATTCCTGTACTTCTTTGTTTGCCCATGTCAAGTGCTGTCTGTGGCCCACAGGGTGCCTTCTACTTCTCCTCCACTGCTGTACAGGATGAATCAACATTTCCCCATCCATCCCATCACATGACACAGCCCCTCTGAAGTGAGAGAGAGTCTTGGGAATTGCACTTGTAAATTTATATTCTGTAACAGCCTCAGTGCATCAGTGTACATTAGCTGATGTATGGTCTGTTGGTGGTGGTGGAAGAATACCCCTAAAGGAAGGGATGTTTCTTTTAACATCAGGGCCTCTCTCATTCTTTACATATTGTGCTTCAGTATAAATTAATAGGGTTGTTCCCAAAGAGAGCAATCCAACACAATTGTCTTGTTTTTCCTCCAAGCTGGAGGTAGGTATTGGTATTTGTTTATGTTGGGGGTGTGGGATGAGGGAGGAAT
This sequence comes from Neophocaena asiaeorientalis asiaeorientalis, assembly GCF_003031525.2. Lineage (NCBI taxonomy): Eukaryota > Metazoa > Chordata > Mammalia > Artiodactyla > Phocoenidae > Neophocaena > Neophocaena asiaeorientalis. The sequence goes on along the minus strand of NW_020172464.1, from coordinate 655,479 downwards.
GTAAGGAAATCTGGAAGTTCCTTTAATGAAATCCAACCCATTTATTTTCCAGGGTTAGTACTGGAGGGAGGATTTCCATGTGGGGTGGGCCACCTGGGTCTTAACACCCTCAATTTTCTTTCTCTTAGGAGAGCTTTTACTCTCTTAGGATCTCTCTTGTTCCTACATTGACCTGAATCTTAGGTTCTCAAAAGTGGTTCAGAAGCCTGGATTGCAGTTTCAGTGCTCTCATTAACTACCCATTAGGCCTTGGGTAGCTTCCTTTTCCTCAGATGAGCAATCTGTAAAATTAAGGGGTTGACATGGATTCCAGATCTCTAAGATTCCTCCAAGCTTTCTGGCTCTGGCTCTCTGGTTCTAAATTCATGAGTCTTCTGATTATGTCCCATGGAGGGCATCACTGAGTCCCCAGAGACTGGTGCAACAGGTATTCTGTATCATTCATGCAAACAGTAAGGCCTTTTGAGCTTGTTTTCTCTATTTTGGGGTTTTAAGATATAATAAGCAGAACTAATTATTTCAGGTCCCTAACTGTAAACTTAGTTTCCTAAATGAAGAACAAACAACCAAGTTTTGGAGGAAAAGGGGAAAAGCACTGGGGCCTAATAGTGTGAATCTGATTCCTTGGGGAATGGCATCCCAAGGGAAATGTCTAAACCCAGCACTGAAATGAACAGCAGCTCAGAAATCACTGTGCTTTCCTTCTGGGACTGAATGGCTTTACCTCCAGGAAGTCCTGGGAAGAGGGAGTCCTCATCTTGGGCACATCAGGGTGTTACCCCGTGAAACCATTGTTCTGCCGTAGTAGCTGTGGAGTAAGTGGAATTGCGTTGGGAAAGACAGGCTAGGAAACATTGAGTGAGCGGCACCTTCCTTTGTGCTTCCACAGCACACTTTATGTTCAACCTTTTTCCTTGGTGTTATTGGGTGGATATGTCTCCCTTGAGTCCCTCATGAGCTCCTAGAGTTCCTAGAACGTGAGTGAGTGTCGCAGGCACCTCTGTAACTCCAGCATCCCACACAGGACCTGGCACACGGTGGGTGTTCAATGAGTCTCTTCTGAAACATTTACTCTGATTTGGCAAGCTGGCATCCCATGGCTCCCACAGCACCCTGCCCTGCCTTTCATCTGTGAGAGTACTGATCACACTGTATTCTAGGTGCCAACTGAACTGACTTACATCTCTGCTCCACTACCTTGAGGAGATATTATATATCACTTTGGTTCATATCCATTGGACAAAAATCAATCATATGAATACAGCTAACTATAGGGGATATAGTAAATATGGTCTAGATGTATGCCCAGGAAGAAAAGGAAACGTATTTTCATGAGCACATAATATTTATAACAAGTACCTCCAGGGAGACCACTAGAAAGCTAAACCATTCCTTCTATACCTGTCTTATTCTACTGGTGCAACAGAGCCACTGGGGAACAGATACTTTGTTTCCCACTTCTGTCATCTTTTGAGATGTGCCCTTAGCTTTCAGGTGCAAGGAGCTAGACCCTAACCTGATTGATTGTGATTATTGATCCAGAAGTCAAGAATCATTCACTGAATGCCATCTTAGGGAATGATAAATCTCTAAATGAAATTATGCCACCTGCAGTTTTCCCTTTACCTTTTCCTCACAGGTTTGCCTAGAGGTGAGGAAACTGGGATCCCTCTCTGGTTCTTGCTGAAAGGAGACACCTAGATGTGTTCGTAATGATCAGCAAGGCAGAGCCAGGACCTATAGGTGGCATAATCAGAAATGTTTACCAAGCGATTAATATGTGCCAACTACTTGCTGGTAGCTGGGTACCAGCTCTATAGAGATGAATAAAATGGTCAGAAACAGCAATGAGATATCCTTTTTCTCTGATAGAATTTGCAAAATTTAAAAGGTTGACAGCAGCAAGTGTTGGTAAGGATATAGGGAAATGACAACTCTTGAACAATGCTGATGGGCATCAACATTGGTACAGCTACAAATTCCCATACCCTACAATCCAGCAGTTCTACTTCTAGGTCTCTTTATTAAAGTAACACTTACACATATACACCAAGAGATATGTAATAAAGCATATTTGTTGTGACTTTTTGTACTAGCAAAGTCTTGGAAACAACGTAACTGTTCATCAACAGTGGAATGGTTAAATAAAATGGGGGTACATCTATATAGTGGATTATTATACAGCAATTAAAACGAATTAACCAGATATATGCATCAACATGGATATATTTCAAAACCATTTTGGAATGAAAGAAGGAAATGACGGAATGATGCACACAGCCACATGACATTTGGAATACGATGTTCAAGCCAATACTGTATATTTTATATGGATACAGGTATGTCTCTAAATGTATAAAAAAGACTGGAAGGATACATATCAAACTCATGTTAATATTTGGTTGCCTTTGGAAAGGCAGGGAGGGAATAGAGCTCTGGAAGTGGAGGTCAAGTGGACATTTGGCTTTACCTATAATATTTTATTCTGAAACAGTGGACCATATTCTCATAAATTATTTTTTAAAGGAAATAGAAAAATATTGGAAGCAAAAGTGCCAAAATGTCAATAACGGTTACTTGTGGATGTTAGAAACATGGATGATTGTTGTATTATTTTTGTACTTCTCTGGATGTTTTAAAATTACCACTAACGGGCTTCCCTGGTGGCGCAGTGGTTGAGAGTCCGCCCTTTACCACTAACAACTAGAGAAACAACCACAAAATCCCACTGTCCATGACTTCAAAGAGGTTGCTCTCGAATGGGAGAAGACAGACAGATAAACAAACACATAAACGGGTAGAGTTCAGGGCGCTGAGAGAACAAAGAGGAGAGGCTCCTAACCTACATCTAGGCGTCTAATGAAAGAATCCATGAGAAGAAGCCAATGATTTAAGCCTTGAAGATCAAGCATGAGCTTTCTAAGTCAAGAAGCTGCATCCTGTGACTTTCCAGGCCAAGGAAAGAGTATAAGCAATGGAGTGGAGATAAAAAGTAGCATAGTGTATGAGGAAACTCCAATTGGTTTTGTTTGTCTTGAGTACAAATTGTCAGGTGGGGCGGGGGGTGTGGTTGGAGATGAGGTAATATAGTTACATAAGGTAGGTACTATTATTACTTCTATTTTAGAGAAAGAAAACAGAAGACTTACTGAGAGGGTCAGGTCTGTTATCTGGGCAGCAAAATACTTTTTTGATGGATTACTTGAGATCTAGTTGTGGGGATGAGTTTGCAAAAAGCTAGTGATTCCCAAATGTTGGTAAGCATCAAAGTCACCTGGGGGAGCTTAATAACATATAGGATCCTGGACTCCAACCTATAGATTCTGATTTAACAGATCTGGGGTGGAACCCAGAAATCTGTAGGTTTAATATTCATCTCCAGGTGATTCTGATGTAGGTGAGCCTGGGATCACACTTTGAATAATCCCCACACTATTGCCTTTCTTCCTTGAGAATGTTGGATCACTGGTGTCCATTTTAAGCATAGCCACCTAGGGGCAAGGCAAAGCTCTAACTGCTCATTACAAGAATTGGCCTTATTACCTTGGGACTCTGTTTCACTTAGATAACCAGTCACTGACATAAATGATAAAAGCCCACCTTCAAAAACCATAGAGTGAACCAGGGGCCTTTAGTTTCTCACCTGAAGTCTTCCAGCTCCTAGAACTCATTAGATCCAGAGCTGAGCACTTGGTGTATGCTTAGTATAAACCCTGCTGGGTGGTCAGTTGATTAGGCTCAGTATGACCATAAGTAAGAGCAATAAATCGTAGGTAAGTCATCAGTTTTGAATTTTACAGTAAGTCCCCTACATACAAATGAGTTCTGTTCTGAGAGCGCATTTGTTCTCGGGCTCTATTGCGTCCTCCATGCGGGGCGCGCAGATTCCCGGGTTTCGGCACCACTTGCGGCGAGCCGCTTCTGACCAGCAGAATGACGAATCACCACACGCTAGATTCTTCTCGCATCACACTTTATTGGAGTACAGCTTGGTTTCAGGCGGATGGAAGGAAGACCCCGTACGCTCGAGCCTGTCTGCTTATATAAGGGCTTAAGGACTCGTGTAAGTCCCCGATTCGTCCGTATGGTTATCGCATTTCGCAAGCCGGACTTTGGATAGGCCACTGCTTCAAAACCTGATTAGCATATTAGGTGCATGCGCCCTAGCGGCATGCTTAGCGCATGCGCAATGGCTATCCAGCTGCGCCCTACAGTGGCTTCTCTTGTTGAGGAGCATGGGCTCTAGGAGTGCGGGCTTCAGTAGTTGTGGCATGCGGGCTCAGTAGTTGTGGCTCATGGGCTTCAGCAGTTTTGGCACACGGGCTCTAGAGCGCAGGCTCAGTAGTGTGGCACACGGGCTTAGTTGCTGCGTGGTATGTGAGATCTTCCTGGACCAGGAATTGAACCCATGTCCCCTGCATTGGCAAGTGAATTCTTAACCACTGCACCACAAAGGAAGTCCCCCCAACCCCCAAGATCCTTTTAATAGTTCTTTTGTCAAAATAATATCTTCCTCCTGCTACTGAGATTATATCTCTTCACGCTTTCCAGTCTTTTGTAAGTTGTGTCCTTTTCAGACCAAAATGTGTTCATAAGCTCCATTTGTATAACATCCATGTGACTTGAAGTAAAAGATCCAAACAACTCATGTATTTTTGTGTGTGTTTCTCCTCCCCTTTGGAGTCAACTTCTTTTTTTTAAAATATTTGTTTATTAATTTATTTGGCTGTGTCAGGTCTTCGTTGTGGCACGTGGGATCTTTGGTTGCGGCATGCAAGATCTTTTTGTTGCGGCATGCAAACTCTTAGTTGTGACGTGTGAGATCTAGTTCGCTGACCAGGGATCGAACCCGGGCTTTCTGCATTGGGAGTGCAGAGTCTTAGCCACTGGACCACCAGGGAAGTCCCTAGAGTCAACTTCTTTACTTTTTCTTTCCTTCTTTAACAGATTTTCTTCATTGTAGACATATTCTATGTGGATTAGGAAGAAACATTAGTATGGGCATTAAAAATGTAGTCATTACAAACTTCCTGTTATAAAATAATTAAGTCTCGGGGATGTAATGCACAGCATGGTGACCAAAGTTAATCGTACTGTATTGCATTTTGGAAGTTACTAAGAGAGTAGATCGTAAAAGTCCTCATCACAAGAAAACAAATTTTTTTGCAACTATGTATGGTGATGGCTGTTAACTAGACATATTGTGGTCATCATTTTGCAATATATAAAACATTGAATCATGTTGTACACCTAAAACTAATATAATGATATATGTCAATTGTACCTCAATAAAAACTTATGGAGTTGTGAAGGTGGTAGGACCTAAAGATATCCTCTGACACAGCCCCTACATTCAGGCAGGTAAATATTTAATCTACTTGAATAAGTAGTTATCTCATCTCTTCTTCAAGACTATTTTGATAGTTTAGTCACATTTTTTCTCCACAGTCAAGATGTTCTTCCTTATGCCCAACCATGAGTTTTCTTACAAAAAGAGAATTAATGGTGGCCTTCCCTTTTATCTCCCAGACAATGATGTATGTATGAGTATTGTATGCCTTGACATTAAACTTTGAAATTGCTCTGAGATTCCCATGCATTATAAGCTGTAGACACCTCAGCAATCTCTCAGGTTTCTATTCTTTTGGTTCCTGACCTTCATCTTTCACTTCTCTTTCCAGTCCTGTTCCTGCCCTTTGAACCCTTGAGGCATGTTTTAGACTTGTATGAATCTACATACCAAAGTCTGGGAGCCCTTGTTACAGCTTCAGGTCTTATATGGTATGGATAAGATCATGAATATCATCATCACCAACATTTACTGAGCACTTATTATGTGTCAGGCATTGTTCCAGGATCTTTATGTTTATTTATTTATTTATTTTTAATTTTTAAAATTGAAGTATAGTTGACATACAATGTTATATTAGTTTCCAGGTGTACAACATAGTGATTTACTTATATACATTACAAATTGATTACCACAATACTCTAGTAACCATCTGTCACCATACAAAATTATTGCAATATTATTGACTATATTTCCTATGCTGTACATTACATCCTTATGACTTACTTATTTTATAACTGGAAGTTTGTACCTCTTGATCCCCTTCACCTATTTCACCCAACCCCCAACCCCTTCCCTTCTGGTGACTACCAGTTTGCTCTCTATATCTATGAGTCTGTTTCTGTTTTCCATTTGTTGTGTTTTTTAGATTCCACATATAAGTGAAATAATTTGGTATTTGTATTTCTCTGGCTTATTTCATTTAGCATAATATTGTATAGGTCCGTCCATGTTGTTGCAAATGGCAAGATTTCATTCTTTTTTATGACTAATATTCCATTGTGTGTGTATGTGTGTGTGTATATGTATATACACACATACCATATCTTCTTTATTCATTTATTGATGGACACTTAGGTTGTTTCCATATCTTGACTATTGTAAATAATGCTATGCAATGAACATAGGGGTTGCATATATATTTTTTTCAAATTAGCTTTTCATATTCTTTGGATAAATACCCAGAAGTGGAATAGCTGAATCATATGGTAGTTATATTCTTAATTTTTTGAGGAATCTCCGCATTGTTTTTTATAGTGGCTGGACCAATTTACATTCCCACCAACAGTGCATGAGGGTTCTCTTTTTCTCTGCATCCTCGCCAACTCTTGTTGTTTCTTGTCTTTTTGATGATAGCCATTCTGACAGGTGTGAGGTGATATCTTTCTGTGGTTTTGATTTGCAATTCCCTGATGATTAGTGATGTTGAGCATATTTCTACATGCTGGTTGGTCATCTGTATGTATCCTGTGGAAAAATGTCTATTCAGATCCTCTGTCCATTTTTAAGTTGGATTGTTTGTTTTTCTGACATTGAGTGGTATGTATTCCTTATATATTTTGGCTATCAACCCTTTATTGGATATATCATTTGCAAATATATTCTCTCATTCAGTAGGTTGCCTTTTAGTTCTGTTGATGGTTTCCTGCACTGTGCAAAAGCTTTTTAGTTTGATATAGTCCCACTTGTTTATTTTGCATTTGTAGCCCTTATCTGAGGAGACAGATCCTAAAAAACATTGCTAAGTCCAATGTCAAAGAGCATACTACCTAGGTTTTCTTCTAGGAGTTTTGTGGTTTTGGGTCTTATATTTAAGCCTTTAATCCATTTTGAGTTTATTTTTGTATATGATGTAAGAAAGTGGTCCAGTTTCATTCTTTTGCATGTAGCTGACAGGACCTTTATGTTTAATCCTATTTACTCCTCACAAAAATTGTATGATATAGGTACTGCTGTTATCCCATTTTATAGAAGGAGAAGTGGAGACTTGGCATGGCCAAGGAACTTGCTCTGTTTCACTCAGTCAGTAAGGTTTAGAGCCAGAATTTGAACTTAGGTCTTATATTTGAGTCTTTGCTTTTAGTCACTATGCTCTACTGTCTCCCTAGAGAGCTTTGGATAGAAGGTATAACTGTTTCATTCTAAAGGTAGAGACACACACACAGGAGACAGAATTAAACATGTCTTTCTGTTTACCAACATGGGCAAAAGGTAAACCAGGTTTATGTGAGGTTGGCATAAATTGTCAGATTTTCTTTTGCTACCTCTTTGGAATCAATTTTCATTGGACCTTGGTGATTAGGACTTTTGACTAAAAGTTCCACAAGACCCTATGAAACCATATATATGCAACCATCTATATGAAAAAAGAGAGTACAACAGTGCTTAAGTGTGGTAACACAGGTTGTATAGGGTTCATATGAAATGTCTCAGTTGTCTCCTAAAGGGATTTTTGAGGTGTGTCTGATAAGTTTTCACAGAATGGCTCCAATGACTTTACTTTTGTGTTAAAGCAGAGGTTCTCTCCTTGCTTGCATTTTGTGCAAATTCTCAAATTTCCCCTCTCCTGACCCTATCTTAGTAGAGCTACAACTTTGCAGTCTCTGCAAGACTCTTGAATCCATAAACTGAAAAGCACTTTGAGATCAACATTCACAAAGATAAGCCATATGCAGGGTCATAAAAACACATCTTGGCAAATTAATTTAAATTACACAAAGTATACTATCTGACTATAGTGAAATTAAACTAGAGATCAATAACAGAAAGATAGCAGGAAAATCCACAATCACTCAGAAATTAAGTAACATATTCCTAAATAATCCATAGGTCAAAGCAGAAACATCATGGAAATTTAGAAAATATTTTCAACTGAATGAAAATGAAAATACAACATATTAAAATTTGTGGCATGTATCTAAAGCAGTACTTAGATGGAAATTTACAGCACTAAATGCTTAAAATAGAAAAGAGAAAATATCTGAAATCAGTAATCTAAGCTTCTACCTTAAGAAACTTGAAAAAGAAGAGCAAATTAAACCCAAAGAAAGCAGAGGAAAGAATAGGGTTCACAAACTGATAAAATTGAAAACAGAAAGTCAACAGAGAAAAATCAATAAAACCCAAAGCTGTTTCTTTTAAGATTCATAAAATTGATTAACCTCTAGCATGAATGATAAAGAAAAGGATAGAAACACAAATGACTTAACATTAGGAATGAAAGAGGGGGTTTCACTACAGACCACGTAGACAATAAAAGGACAAAAGGTGCATAATATAAATAACTATGTTATTCTAAATTCAACAATTTAGATGATATGGACCAATTTCTCAAAAATCACAAATCACCAAATTAACCCAAGAAGAAACAGATAACTCGAATAGATCTATAGATATTAAATAAATTGAATCTGTAATTAAAAGCCTTTTGAAAAAGAAAACTCAAGATCTGGATAGTTTCACTGGAGGTTTCTACCAACCATTTAACAAAGAAATGACACCAATCTCTACACAATCTGCTCCAGAAAATAGAAGAGGAAATACCTCCCAACATATTTTATGAGGCCAGTATTATCCTGATATCCAAACCAGATATAGATATTATAAGAAAACTACTGATTAGTATTCCCCATGAACATAGATGTAAAAGTCCTCAACAAAATATTAGCAAATTAAATTTAGCAATATAAAAAGAGTAATACAGCATGACCAAGTGGGGTTATTCCAGGAATGCAGGACTGGTTCAATATTCAAAAATCAATCAATATAATCCACCATATCTACAGTCTAAAGAAGAGAACCCACATAAGCTTATCAATTGATCTTCTTTTTTCCTTAACAAAATCCAGCATCCATTCGTGATAAAAACTCTCAGCTGATTAGGAATACAGGGAACTTCCTCAATTTGATAAAAGGTATCTACAAAAACCCTACAGCTAACATCATACTTAATGGTAAAAGATCAAATGCTTTCCTCCTAAGAGTGAGAACAAAGCATGGATTTCTACTCTCACCACTCCTATTCATCCCTATACTATACTGGAAGTTCTGGCTAGTACAGTAAGAAAAGAAAAAGATGTAGAAGGCATTCAGATTAAAAAGGAGGCAATAAAAATTTTCCTATTTGCAAACATGATTTTCTGTGTAGAAAAACGTTAACAAGTTGACAATAAACCTTCTAAACTAGTAACAGACTTTAGTAAAGTCACAGGATACAATGTTGACACACAAAAATCAATTGTATTTGTGTATATCAGCATTGAATAATTAGAAACCAAAATTTAAAAAATATAATACCATTTCTAATAGCTCCAAAATGAAATAATTTTATATAAATCTAATAAAACATGTATAGGGTCTATATGCTACAGTCTACAAACTGCTGATTAAAGAAATAAAAGAAGACCTAAATAAATGGAGAGATTGACCATTCTCATGTATTAGAAGACTAAACATAGTTAATTTGTCAATTCTACCCAAACCCAGCAGTATTTTTGTGTATATATACAAGCTGATTCTAAAATTATATAGAAAGCAAAGGAAACGTTGTAACCAATTTTCAAAATAAAGAACAAAGCTGGATAAATCGTACTACTCAGTTTTAAGATTTACTATGAGCAGTTCTCAGCAGTTTGATTATGGTGTGCCTGCGCATAGATTTCTTTGGATTTATCTTGTTTATGATTTGCTGAGCTTCTTGAATCTGTAGGTTTATATCTTTTGCTAAATTTTGGAAGTTTTCAGCCATTATTTCTTTAGACATTTGTTCTGCACCATACTGTACTATTGAGTCCATCTAGTGAGTTTTAAAAACTTTTTTACTTTTGTATTTTTCAGTTCTATAATTTCTATTTTTCTTTACATTTTCTGTTTTTTCCAAGATGCTCTATAGTTCCATTCATTTCAAAATCTGTCTTTTCTCATGCAAGTTGAGATTTTCCTAATTCTTCATATGCTGAGTATTTTTGAATTCTATCTTGCGCATTTTGAATATTATGAGCCTCTGGGTCTTGTTTAAATCCATGGAGAAAGTTGATGTCTTTGTTTTAGCAGGCAATCTACTCAGTTGGGTTTGGGCTGCAAGTTCTGACCAGATTTCTGTGGATTTTGCTTTCAGTGTTAGATCCATTTTTCAAAGCCTTTGCAATGCTGTTTATATCTATCCTGCCCAGTGGCCAGTATGGGACTTGGGCAGTGGTCTATCCTGGAGTTCAGTTTTCAGAATCTTTGCTATGCACTTTTGGGTCAGATCCAATATGGACACCTTAGTGGTGAGCCCAGAAATTTATAAACAACAGGTTTTGGGGCCAGGCCATTTTGCCAAGCTCCTCTTTCTCTGCTGTATCCCTGGTACTTTCTGGTTCTTTGAGACTTCCCTCTTGGTCCTCTGGCCAGAAAATTGGCCTTTGTTACTCCAGTCTTTTGTGCACTTCCCATAGTTGTGCTCACATCTGGGGCCAGGTGATGGGAGGACAGAGAGAAAAAAAAAACAGTGGGGTTTTCCCCACTCTCTGGGGACCACTGCTTCGCTGAACTTCCCTCTGTGTTTAGCTGCCTTTGGGCCCCCACTGCTGCCTTCTTTATGGAATTGCCTGGGGGCTTGGCTATGAGAGAACACAGAAAAGAAAAGGGAAGAGAGAAAGAAGAAAAAAAAACAGAATAGGAAAAGGGAATTTCTTCCATTCTGTCCAGGTGTTAGGAGACTCATTTCCCATGCCTTGAACCCGAATTAGAGGGCTTGGAATTCTCTCTGTCCTGACCTGGTGCCCAATTCTGGATTTTGGGTTTAGGTCAGAGGGTACTAGTGGAAAAATGGGAAACCCAGCACTGGGTCAGTGGTACTTTTGATTGTGGTCTTCTTCTCCAACTGCCTGTTACTTTTTACTTTTTCTTCAGATAGCTGTTTCATGCTTTCTGTTCAGGTTTTATAGCTGCATTTAGTAGAAAAGGCAGGTTGGAATGTGCTTACTCCATCTTACCCAGACCTGGAACCTGTTCACTGCCTTTGGGACTCTTAATAATCTGGTTCCCACATTCTTTTCCAGTCCTCAAAAAGCTGATTTTGAAGTGCCTCTACCCTTGTGGGTCACATGGCCTGGCTAGTTTGCTCAGGGAAGTGAGCAGAGAGCCTCTAGTTGGGATATTTGTTGAAAGCAGCTTTTAAACCTGTGTCGAGATTAGACTAAAAGGGGTTCCATATTCTCTACAGAGTGTGTATTGGGTAGCTGATGTAAGAAAAATGGGAAAGTACATTTCTCCCTTACCTGTGAAATAGACATAATGAGATTCAAAAATACCAGACTTATAAATATGAATAGGGTCAATGTCCTCTCTCACATAACTGGGAAATTCCATTTTGTAATTATCAACCTCCATTGCAGAAACAGTGTCATTATTGGATTTCCCACCCTTCTAATCAGGGGAATACAGACTTTGGGGTAGAGATAACAATAAATTCAAAGTTAATTAATTGCCTCTGAACAAGGGGACCTGCCACCTTCCTCCCCTTGAGTCATCTCAGCAACCCCCTGTGTGGGTCATGGAGTGGCCAATGGCACTAGAAGCCCCCATGCTGAGATGAACTTTGTAGCTGATTTGAAAACTTGATATGGACACAAAAGGTCGTATGCCATCTACACTTTCAGCCTGCCTGGTGTTGCCTGAATATAGAATTCTAGAGTCATTTGTCCAAGCTGAAAGGGCTCATAGGGATCCTCAGATCCACAGAGAACCTTAGATTGGGGTCCCATCCCTTTATTATACGAATGGAAGAAGTGACCTGTTGAAGGTCATATGAAAGGCAGTGGCAGCTCTGAGCATAAAACACTTTCTTCTGACCTCCTGTATGTCCTTTGCTCTTTCTATTACACTTTCCAAAGACCTTAAGGTGAAACCAAGTGCTGTAAGAGTGTGTGACCTCTGGAGTGATGGGTGATCAGTCAGTAGCAAGAGCAGATAGTGGCCTAGGCTTAGGACTTCGCAACATTGAGGAGAATCCCATCACTCTTCAGATGAGAAAGATGACAGAGGGTGTCAAGCTGTAATAATTCTCATGGCCCCTGAGTAAGATAGGAAATTGTTGTTCCTGTTTAAGGAGGAAACTGAGGCTCAGTTTTCTCAGTTGCATTGAGGTCCAAGACATAGAATAAAATGCAAAGTCTGAGTTAGAACTTGACTCTCGTATTTCCTTCATGCTCATTTCTGATTCTTATGGTGAGGTCAGGTTTTATTAAAAGAACCAAATACCACAGCTGGTCATAACCAGGGTAAAAAAAAAATAGTTTTATGGACCCTTCTACTATACACAATGTTATTCCTAATTTGTTTAATAAACACAAGTCAAATTACCTCTATGAGCTTTTTTATTGACCTTGTAAGTAATTTTTTGGATCTGTGTGTAGACAAAACTAAAGAGTACGAATGGAGTGAACCTGCCTGATGTTGTTGAAAGAGCATTTAAGGTTTGTGATCCTAGGTGAATCAGTTAATCTCTCTGGGTCTTAGGCTCCCGTCTGCACAATGAGGATTTGGGACCAGATGATCTTTAGGGTTTAGTCTAGCTTTGAAATTTTGTGCTGCCTTGAGATTTTCCTCTAAACTTTTAAATTCTTCTCCCTTGCTGCA
>NW_020172464.1:624815-642358 GCF_003031525.2 Neophocaena asiaeorientalis asiaeorientalis | reverse complement strand
TGCTGCATAATCTTCCCCTTCCTTTAAATTGTGTGTGTGTGTGTGTGTGTGTGTGTGTGTGTGTGTGTGTGTGTGTGTGTGTTTGTAGGGTATGTAGGGAATAGGGGAATAATTTAATGAAATTACTCTTCTGTGTTGCTTAACTAGGTATGTCACAATTTAACAGAAAGACTTCTAAGAATTCTGAATGACTCTTTTATTGAGAAGGCTAGTTCCTGGAGGACAGATGTGGTAATTGTGAACAAATATTAGGCAAGCAGTAATTTACAAGCCATCTCCCCAAAACAAAGCAGAGCCATATATAACCCTGATCCTGCTCAGTGCTCTAGTAATTCCTAATGGATAAGTAGGAATTGTTTTGTATTCTTTTTTACCTCTAATTTTCTTCTCCTACCAATGGAGAGAGGTCAGCTTTTTCTTTAACATTATCAAGATTTGAAAGTACTGTGTCTGAAAAGATCAAGTGTTTATAAAACCAGCACCTGTAGGAAATCACTTGAAAGAGAGAATTCTGATCTGTTTACACATGGGGAGCAAGATAGTAATGGAGTGAGATCATGCATTGTGTGTGTGTGTTTGTGTAGTTTAAACATCTTTTTATTTTAGAAGTTTTAGATTTACAGAAAAATTGCAAAGATAGTATGAAGAGTTCCTATGTGTTCCACACCTAGTTTCCCCAGTTATTAACATCTTTCATTAGCATGGCACATTGGGCACAACTCATTAACCAATCCTGACACACTAGTATCACCTAAATATACTGTATTCAGATGTCCTTAGTTTTTATCTAATATCCTTTCTCTATTCCAGGATCCCATCCAGGACACCACATTATACTTAGTCACCGTATCTCCTTAGGTTCCTTATGGTTTGAGAGTTTCTCAGACTTTCCTTGTTTTTGATGGTGTTGTAGGGGAGGAAAAATAATTTTCCCTCTACCCTTCTAGGGTCTTGGCTGAGACTCCCGCACCCCCCCCCATAATAAAAGACAGATTAACAGGAGGAAAACAAACAGAAGTTTAATAATATGTATTCCTCCTGTATATATGGGAGAGATCCAGGAAAACTGAGTAACTCCCTGAAATGGCCCAAACCACCACCTTAAATACCATCTCCAGCTAAAGACAAAAGGTTTGGTCGGGGTGGGGGGAGGTGGACAAAGCCAGTTATGGGAGGTTTTCATGCAAAGCACAGTAAGCGAGGGCATGGTTGTTTTGCAGATTTAAGTCCTTGCCTTCTCCATTGACAAGAGTTTCTAGAGCTTTGGTCATCCTCCTCTTCCTGGTACAAAGAAGGAGACACCCTTACAAATGGAGGTTTCCCTTATAGATGTAAGTGTCTCTTACAAAAGGGTACCTCCTACTCAGTTTTCAGAGCTTCTTCTATGTCTGCTGTTTCTTAAAAATAACCAGCTCAAGATAATCCTTATGCCAAAGAGGCATTTTGGAGTGGCACATTCTGCTCCCTTTCAACTTGACAGTTTTAAGGAGTAAAGTACAAAATTTTGTAAAATCTCCCTCAATTTGTAGTTTTTCTTTTTTAATGGCTAATGTAGTTTTAGGAGGTGTATATGGTTAGCTATGGTGGGTGGTGTTAGAAGGAGGAGGGGAATGTGGCCCCCTGCCAGGTGACACAGTCATTTTAGATCAGTCTTCCCCAGTAGAACAGGGTCAAGTCTAGTCTTTCTTTTTTTATTGTTTTTGTTTTTGTTTTTTTTTGTTTTTGGTGGGGGGGTACGCGGGCCTCTCACTGTTGTGGCCTCTCCCGTTGCGGAGCACAGGCTCCGGACGCGCAGGCTCAGCGGCCGTGGCTCACGGGCCCAGCCGAGCCGCGGCATGTGGGATCCTCCCGGACCGGGGCACGAACCTGTGTCCCCTGCATCGGCAGGCGGACTCTCAACCACTGCGCCACCAGGGAAGCCCAAGTCTAGTCTTTCTGATGGTGGCTCTGTAGTAACCTCTACATGTATGATTCTATTACACAGAAATGCTATTTTAGGGTCCTTAACAAAGCATATTTGAAATAGTATGCTTGCTAGAAATTTGTTGGGAAATACTGTACAAGAAGATTCTGGTATGTAACCTGGGAGTCATCCTTAACATTCTTCCCCCTTTATCACCTGCTACATCTAATCCATCATTGTCTTATCAATTTTACCCCCTCCCCCCAGTATCTTTCTAAGAACTTATTTATTCTCAGTACTTCCTCCATTACCATCCCAGTTGAAGCTCTCTTCAGCTGTCATCTGGAATACCATAACTGTCTCCTAACTAGCCTCCTTACTTCCACTCTGGCCCCCTTTCAATACATTCTTTATAGTTCATTCATTCATTCAATCAATCAAAATATATTTATCAACTACCCACCATGTGCCAGGTACCATTCTATGTGTTGGTAATATAGCAGTAAACAAAACAAAGCCCCTGAACTCATAAAGTTACATAATATTGGGAGAGATGGGCAATAAGCAAATATTTAATCAAATGTTAGGTTGTGATAATGCCATGAAGAAAAATTAAACAGGCAAGGGAATAGTGTCAGGGGGTGCGATTTTAGATGGAGTTGGCAGAGAAGACTTCTCTGAGTAGATGGCATTGGAGCACAGGCCTGAACCAGGAGAGGGGGTGATCCATGCAAATGTCTGGGGAAAGAACATTCCAGGTAGAATAAACAGCAAGCCCAATGGCTTTTGGGTGGGAACAAGGTTGGCATTTTCTAGGAATAGCAAGGAAGCCAATGTGATTGGAGCAGAGGTAACAAAGGTAGAGTAGGGGAGGTAGTCAGGGGCCAGAGCTCTGCAGATCATGGTGCAAGGACTTGGGTTTCTCTCCCAAGTGTAATTGAAAGCCTTAGGAAGATTTACAGCAGAAGAGTGGCATGACTGAGTGATTTTCCATAATATTAATCATATGACATTCTCTCTCCTACTTAAAAGCTTTCAAAAGCTTTCCATGGATTTTAGGATAAAGATCAAATTATTTACTGTGATCTATAAGGCCCTGTATGGTTGTGCTCCACCTGAGTCTTCAGCCTCATATTGTATTATGTCTTCAAGTCTTTGTACTTATCAATCTTCATCTTGCCACTGGGCCTTGGAACATGCTATTTCCTCTGTCTGGAATGCTCTTCCCTCCCCTCTTGTTTCATTAATGCCTATTCATCCCTTGGAGCTCATTTTATTGTTCATTTTCACTGACTAGGTAAAAATCCTCCTATTATGGAGGTTTATAGCACTATATCCATCTCTATCATAGCATTTGTCATAAGTGCAATTCTGTATTTGTATAATTATTTGAATAACATACTCTGCCATGCAAAATTGGAAGCTTCGTCACCATTATATCCTTGGCAGCCAGAGCACTTGGTATCTTTACAGAAGATACAAAATCAGCATTTATCGAATGAATGAATAAATAAATATATTTCCCTGAGGTCTAACTTGTGTATTTTATATTGGGGCAGGCATGGGGGCTTGACAAGAATCTACTATCTGCTATGTGTTTGGGACACCCAAGAAATGTGTCATATACCTTTTATTCTGTACCTGATGGCACTGTCGATTCACTAGATACAGCTGTTCTGAGTATTGTATTTTTCACAGATCAACTGGCTCACTGGATACTGTCACTGCTCTGCTGGTATGGTAGTGTCACCTTATATCAAAGCCCTGCTCCATCAGGCACCGTAGCCTCTTTAGTGCACTGATGGGTATAGTGGGTCTTGCTGCTGCTTTACTGAGTAGAGAAGTACCCTGTTGATGGATGCCATTGCTCTGATAGGTTCCCTTATGTTACCAAAGTGGCCTATGATAAAGTTAAGGATGTGTGTATGTGGTGGGGGGATCTTTCTGTATCATGTTATCCTCATTCAGAGGAGCCCTAAATAGTGTTGCTGGGGCCACTGATGTTTGAGTTCAGTGAAAAAACTCCTTTCCTTTTCACTAGGACACACACATGCACACGAGGGACCATGCTGCTCTCGAATATTATGTGAGCTGTAGAATCGGACCTATAGACTTGGGTTCCTCTCACAACTCCACACATTACTGGCTGGATGACCTTGTATGTTGTTAACTTTGAGCTTCAGTTGTTTCCTCATCCGTGCAATGGTACAATGACAACTTCCTTGCAGGGTCCTTACAATAAGTAAATTAGATAAATGCATATAAAGCTTTTACCACAGGGTCTGATATAATAAGGATAGCTGATCAATTTGTGAGTTAGGAACTATTCTAAGTGCTATACAAATATTGCCTCATTTAAACATGCTCACAAACATCCTGTGAAGTAGGTACTATAATCTCCATTTTATAAATGAAGAAACTGAGGTATAGAGAGGTTAGGTAATTTGTCCAAGATCACACAGCTAGAAGTAGCAGAGCTGAGAGGGAGGAGCTGGTCTAAATGAGTTCTAAAATCCCTTTCCCCTCCAAATTCTAGGATTCTATACATTGAATTAGTCCAAGGTCATTGGATTACATCAATAGATATATTCCTTAACCACCCCACTTCCCACAGCAGTGCTTCTGTAAACCCGTATTAGGGCTAACACTAATGAGGAGATAAAAGCATAAGTAGCTGCCTGACTTACTTTTATCTGAGAATAATTGAATATTCCTGGCAGCCAAAGGCTCTGAGCAGAGTGGCTCTTTAAGATTACTGACTTAAAAGAGGGCTTCATTGCAGCCCATCCTATCCCAGCGGTTTCCCCTGATGTTTATATCCTCAAGAAGGAGCAGGGCACTGGAAAGTAAATTCAAATTGGTCTTCTCTCTATGTGAGAGCTCTTGTGGCTTGCAAATGTCTGGTTTTGGACAGATAATTTGCTCACAGGTGTATCTAGTTTTTTTGGGTGTGTGTGTGTGTGTGTGTGATCTTATTAACATTGATAATGAAAATAAATGCTAAAGAATAAGGCTAATCATAGTGCAAAGAATGAAAAACTATATATTCCTATCAAAAAATATGAACTCACACACACACACACACACACACCCTAACTGCATATGATTACTAAAGCCAAAGCAGGACAATTTCAGAAAATACACAGAAAAAACCCTGATAATCTTGAGGATTTACCCCAGGGGTTCCCAAACTTTGGGATTTCTCACCTGGGGAGATTTAAAAACTGCTGATACTCAAGTTGCACCCCGTACCAATTAAATCAGAATGTCTCGGGCGGGGGTGGGAGCCAGGCTTTTTGTTTTTTTAAAGATCCCCTGGTGAATGCAATGTGCAACAAAATTTGGGAACCACTGGTTTAGCTTATCTATACAGAAGTCATCATCTTCCTCTGAAGGCTCTACTGAAGAGTCGACAAGGAAGCCTTTGAAGATCTGACATTATTTAGTAAATGAATCTCCAAGTATTCCCAAGTATTAGAAAAGGGTGGGTCTTCCTTGAGATCATGGGCTTTGTTCTTACTTGGACGGCATCTCTTCATCAGATTTAGCCTCAAATAAGAAGAGATGAAAGTGGCTGAAGAGAGGCAAAAGAAAGGGCTCCAGATTTTTTTTTTAATAGAAGGAGCTTGAGGAGGGTGATTTGGTTTTAATTTGTGTGACTGTTTGCAAGAAGCACCCAATGTCTATAGGTTTGTTTAGGATGGCTGATGAGATTGTGAGGGAAAATAAGGTCATCAGTTGTTACCACCATGGAAGAGAAGAGGAATTTACACTTTCTTTTGCCAAGGTGTTTTTCAGCAAAATGGTGAGGAAGGTAAGGTTCTCAGCAAAATCTGCAACCATGTAGCACCATCTTCTTTTCCTGTCTCCATCATTAGTGTTTCTAACTCCAGTAAGTAGTTTTAATAAACAATCACTAATATTTACATAGTTTTTACCTTGTGCAGATGCTGTTTAGAATCACTTGTTACATCAACACACCGTGTCTTAACCCAAAGAAATAGCTCATTGAGAGCAATATCAGGATCCAATGACTAGAAATACTCATTGGGTTCAAAGAAATATTTTGTGAAACTCAGTCTCACCAGTCTCTGAAAACTTGAGTCTAGTATCTTTCAGATGCTCTAGAATGGCTCATCACGTTTCTGAACTATGTCTCCAAACATCTGTATATTCTTAAACATTCACCAAAAATGAGGAATTCCTTTAGGGTAGCTTTTACTTCAGAGTTTGTTGCTTCCTGGAGCTGTCTTCTCCATTTCTTTAAGTGCCTCCTTAACATCTGTTTGCATTTGCACATATTTTCTGTAAGCTCATAAATTGCACTGATGATTTTGAATCTCTTATCAAATAGAGGTTGATAGAAGCATTTTTAAAAATATCATGAACTTCTCTATGAAATTTAGCTTTCGTTTGAGCAATTTTAAACTGAACATTTTTGAGGGAGTTAGATAACTGCTGGGCATCCTAACCGTATTCTACGTGGGCTATGGGTGTTCTTTCGCAAATCTTTCTTGGGAAGCTTGAGGAATTTGCCTCCCCTCAAGTTTTTTCCTTCCTGTCCTCAACAACAGAAAACAGAGCCTCCTGGGCAGAGATTGAGGGTCTTTTGCTTTCCTACCTGAGGGCCTTTATCTTCCTCCTCATTAGCTGTGAGGCCAAGTTGCTCAAGTGTCCTCCATCCCCTAATTAAGACAGGTAGCCCAGGAAGGTGTGGATGGTGAAAGATGATGGGCAGCCCTCAGCACCATAGTCTATCTTTCTGGCGCCTTGTTGTGGGATTCCCTCCTCTTGGCCTTCATGAGCTGCCTTCTCCGCATCAAGGTTAATGTCGCCAGCCCTCCCCTCCTCCGCCTCCATCCTTCATGGCAGCCACTTCTGGCCGGGCCAGTGGAGCTGGCTTTATGTCGCTTTCATCAAACATAAGACCTCCTCAGTAGCTCTGGCTGGGAAGTGGGGGCACAGGTGAAAGCAAACAACGAAAGTGCCGCAGGGGTGCTGCTGGGGTGAGGGTGCTGGGCTGTGGCCGAGGCGACAGCTGCTACTGCTGGGTGACCAGGATTAGGCAAGGCTGGCTGAGGAGCAGAGACTCTGCCCGCGACAGAAAGTCTGGGTGGCCTCAACACAGGACAGGACCTCAGTGTCAGACTAGCGGGTTCTCTCCGTGTCAGCCAGCCTTGAGCTGGCATTTAAATCTGGCCAAGGTCAGGGCAAGTCGGAGGGGAGCAGCCAGCATCAGGGAAGGCCAACAGTTGGCCCCTGCTATTCCCTCCAGCAAGTTTCTCCAGTGGGTCCTGGAGGCCTCTAGGTCTAAGAGAATTTGCTGGGAAAAGGTGATTGACACATTTCTTCCTCGCCTCCCGCCCCGCCACCCGCCTCCACATTGCTTTTGTGAGGAGGGGCTCATTGCTCCTCTCTCCACCGCAGACCCCAGAAAGAAAGGCTGGTTTGAGTGCCAACATGCCATATGCAAATGACTTAAGACTGGTAGCTTTTCACAAACACAATTCCACCAAGGGGAAGGAGTGTTTCCTCCCACTAATACAAACTCCAATCAAACTTTTCCTTTTTTTACCCTTTGGTCCCAGGTCAAGAAGACACCATGGTTTTGTGCCAAATGCCCTGGAGGTCAATGCTCAGATATTAATGAAAATGTTTTAGGTCTGGAAGGGGCCTTAGGAATCATGGAATCCAGTGGTTCTCCAAACTTTGGTGCGCATAGGAAGCACCTGGAGGGCTTGTTGGACCACAGATTGCTGGGCCCCACCCCAGAGGTCAGGACGCCAGGGTCTGGGGTGACCTGAGAATTTGCATTTCCAACAGCTTCCTGTGGGAGGCTGATGCTGCTGGTCAGGGCACTGCACTTGCGCTTGGAGAACCACGGGTCTAATCCAACTTCCTCATTTCATAGATGGGTCAACTGAGGCAGAACCCCAGCTGGGTTCCATGATTGGTTTTAACGCTTACCAGTTGTTATGACTTTGCAATCTCATTTAGCTTTTCTGGGTCTCAGTTTTCTTATCTACAAAATTAGGTGATAACCTCTGGCCTGCCTACCCCAGGGAGTTTAATTTACAGGTTGCTGCTATTGGGTAGTTACTCAGGCTTTTAGCAACAACCCTCTGGTTTGGTGTGGAGCAGTCACGTGGTTATCAGGTCTACGAGCTTAAACAGCTCCCCTCTGGTTAGTGGGTCAGAGTTTACTCTCTGCCTTCCCTTTCACTGAGGACTGAGAGAGGAAGAGGCTGTCAAATTGGGGGTAGGACATAAAGCATTTGTTCTTTTTGTTGTGTTTCTCTCATCCTGCATGTTCCTCTTATGTTTGTTAATATTTCTAAGTATATTGGTTTTCCTTTTTTGTGTAGAAAGTTTCCCAATGTTTTCCTTTTCTGTTTCTTTCATGTTCTTTAAAAATTCTTTACCGTCTGATAAGACTATTCAAGGATATATTTTCTTCTTATTTTCCTCGTGAATTTTTACCTTGTATACCCATATCCCTCTGGAGTTATATTGGCACGTGTTCTGAAGTTCGGATCTTGGTTGACTTTACTTTTTTCTAAACAGCTAACCTCTGGCATCATTTGTTGGGTAATCCCTTTCCTCTCTCTTTTTTTTTTTTTTCGGTACGTGGGCCTCTCACTGTTGTGGCTTCTCCCGTTGCGGAGCACAGGCTCCGGACGCGCAGGCTCAGCGGCCATGGCTCACGGGCCTAGCTGCTGCACGGCATGTGGGATCTTCCCGGACCGGGGCACGAACCCGTGTCCCCTGCATCGGCAGGTGGACTCTCAACCACTGTGCCACCAGAGAAGCCCCCTTTCCTCTCTTTTGATGTGTGGCTGTGCATCCTAGGAATGTAGTATAGGTGGGAGTGAGATTTGTGTCCAAGCCCATTTTTTTTCCCAGGTGGGGATGCTAAGGCCCAGAGCAGCTAACTGATTTTCCTAGGGTCATGTTAGTTAATGGAGAAGCTGTGATTAAAACCAACATCTCTGACTTCTAATCTGAATTTGAGATAGGTCTGCTTCTTTTCTATAGAGCTCTAGGGACATTTGACAGGAGGAGGTTATTAAGAAGCCAAAAAGTAAATGAGCATTACCCAGGGTCTCTGAAAGATACAGACCAGCCTTCCTTACCCATCCCACAGAAACCAGTAAATATTTACTGCACACCTATGTTCAATGACTCGTATGAGACATTGCTGGGGACAGAAAAGCAGGTGTCACTATCTCTAGTGACAGAGGCTTAAGTCTAGTTGGGAGAAAGATTGCATGTGAAATATTTCCATCTTCACAGTCTCATGTATTGACTCACTCACCTCTGCAACAGAGTCAGGAAGTCAGACAGTGTGTGGGCTTTTCCCAGGAAATGTTTCACAGAGGAGAGAGGACTTGAACTCAAAAGATGACAGTATCCCCTACCTGGGTAGGGCAGTAAAGGCAAGAAATTGTCTACACAGTATCTGTGTTAAAATTCACACAAGGCCTGAGAGGGTCCTAAGGTGTTAAGTAAAGCCTGACTCAAGGAGTGGGGGAAGGAACAGCATATTGCTTCTGGCCGGAGGACAGACCTGGGTGATGTGATGGAGGTTCCTGTGGTGAGGAAGGTGCCTAATAGGGCACCCCCATTTCCTACCACGTGCTATGACCAGGGCTGTCTCTACTTGCTACTTTTCTGTAGCAGAAATCAATACTCCCAGATAGATTTTTTTTTAATACAAAAGAGTGCACTCATTTTTTTTACCTGCTTCCTGTCTCTGTCCATTTTTTTTTGCATTGAATCTAATTATAGACCAAAGACTAAAAGTTTGGGATAAAGGTGATAAACAATTCATAACTGAAATACATATTGATAATGTATAAATAGCACAACTAAAAATGGAAGAGAGGGAAGGGAAAAATAGAATGAGCTCGTGGATTATTACATAGGCATATGGGAGTCCACGGATTTTTTTTTTAATTTAGTTTATTTATTTATGGCTGTGTTGGGTCTTCATTTCTGTGCGAGGGCTTTCTCTAGTTACGGAAAGTGGGGGCCACTCTTCATCGCGGTGCGCGGGCCTCTCACTGTCGCGGCCTCTCTTGTTGCGGAGCACAGGCTCCAGACGCGCAGGCTCAGTAGTTGTGGCTCACGGGCCTAGTTGCTCCGCGGCATGTGGAATCTTCCCAGACCAGGGCTCGAACCCGTGTCCCCTGCATTGGCAGGCAGATTTTCAACCACTGTGCCACCAGGGAAGCCCCCGGATTTTTTTTTAATAGACTTTATTCTTTAGAGCAGTTTTAGGTTCACAGCAGAGTTGAGCAGGAGGTACACAGATTTCTCACGTACCTCCTGCTCCCACACATGCACAGCCTCCCCGACTATCAACATTCTACACCAGAGGGGCACATTTGTTACAATTAACCAACCCTACATTGACAAGTCATTATCACTCAGAGTCCATAGTTTACATTAGGATTTACTTTTTCATTTTTTTAACATCTTTATTGGAGTATAACTGCTTTAGGGTTTACTCTTGATGTACATTTAGGTTCTGAGAAATGTATAATGACATGTATCCACCATTACATATCATACAGAGTAGTTTCACTGTCCTAATAATCCCATGCTCAGCATATTCATCCATTCCTTCCCCCAACCCCTGGCAACCACTTATCTAGTCTCCATAGTTTGCCTTTTTCAGAATGTCATGTACTTAGAATCCTACAATATATAGCCTTTTGAAATTGGCTTCTTTCACTTAGTAATATGACTTAAGTTTCTTCCATGTGTTTTCATGGCTTGATACCTCAGTTCTCTTTTTTCCCTACCTTTACTGAGATATATTTGGTGTATAACACTGTAAGTTTAAGGTGCACAACGTGATGACTTGATAGTCATATATATTGTGAAGTGATTACCACATTAAAGTTAGTTAACACATCCATTACCTCACATAGTTACCTTTTCTGGTGGTGGTGGTTGTTGTGAGAACTTTTAAGACCTACTCCCTTAGTAACTTTGAAGGATATAGTATAGTATTGTTAACTATAGTACATTAGGTCCCCCGAACTGGTTCATCTTACAATTGGAACTTTGTACCCTTTGACCAACATCTTCCCATTTCCCCTACCCTGCAGCCCCTGGCAACCACCATTCTACTCTCTATTTCTATGAGTTTGGGTTTTTTTAAATTCCACATATAAGTGAGATCATACAGTATTTGTCTTTCTCTGTTTGACTTATTTCACTTAACATAACACCTTCATGGTCTACCCATGTTGTCATAAAATTCAGGATTTCATCCTTTTTATGACTGAATAATATTTCATTATATATGTGTGTGTGTGTATATGTGTGTGTATGTGTGTATATACACATCACATTTTCTTCCATTCATTCATGCACAGGCACTTAGATTGTTTCCATGTCTTGGCTATTGTGAATAATGTTGCAGTGAACAAGGGGGTGCAGATATTTCCTCAAGGTAGTTATTTCATTTCCTTTGGCTATATATCCAGAAGTGGGATTTCTGGATCATATGGTAATTTTACGTTTAATTTTTTTGAGGAAACTTCATGCCATCTTACATAGTGGCTGTACCAATTTACACTCCCAACAGTGTAAAGTGTTTCCTTTTCTTTATATCCTCACCAGCACTTGTTTTTTTGATAATAGTCATCCGAACAGGTGTG
This sequence comes from Neophocaena asiaeorientalis asiaeorientalis, assembly GCF_003031525.2. Taxonomy (NCBI): domain Eukaryota; kingdom Metazoa; phylum Chordata; class Mammalia; order Artiodactyla; family Phocoenidae; genus Neophocaena; species Neophocaena asiaeorientalis. Next base: position 630,784 of record NW_020172464.1, on the reverse strand, counting down.
AGGAGATACCTCAAGGTGGTTTCAATTTTCACTTCCCCGATCATTAAACATGTTAAGCACCTTTCCCTCTACCTATTGGTCATTTGCCTATTTAGGTCCTTTGCCCATTTTAGAATTGGGTTATCTGTATTTTTGGTATTGTATGAGTTCCTCATATATTTTGGATATTAACCCCTTATCAGATAGAGATTTGCAAGTATTTTCTCTCCCTCTAGGTTGCCTTTTCATTTTGTTGATTGTTTCCTTGGCTGTGTGTAAACTTTTTTGTTTGATATGGTCCCACCTGTCTATTTTGGCTTTTGTTGCCTGTGCTTTTAGTATAAAATCCAAAAACTATTGCCAAAACCCATGTCAGGGAGCTTGTCATAGGGAAACTATGTTTTCTTCCAGGAGTTTTATGGTTTCAGGTCTTACATTTAAGTCTTTAATCCATTTCAAGTTAATTTTTGTGAGTGGTATAAGATGGGGGTCCAATTTCATTCTGCAAGTCGACAACCATTTTCCCCAACACCATTTATTGAAGAGTCTACCCTTTCCCCATTGAGTATTTTTGGCTCCCTTGTCAAATATTAGTTGACCAATTATGCAAGGCTTATTTCTGAGCTCTTGATTCTTTTTCATTGTTCTATGTGTCTGTTTTTATGCCAGTATCATACTGTTTTGAATACTATACCTTTGTAATATAGTTTGAAATCAGGAAGTGTGATGCCTCCAGCTTTGTTGTTCTTTCTCAGGATTGTTTTGGCTATTTGGAGTCTTTTGTGGTTCCATACAGATTTTAGGATTATTTTTTCTATTCTGTGAAAAATGTCATTAGAATTTTGCTAGGAATTGTACTGAATGTGTAGGTGGCTTTGGGTAGTATGGACATTTTAACAATATTCTATCTACAAAATAGGGATGTTTTTTCCTTTGTGTCTTCTTCAATTTTTGTCCTCAGTGTCCTACAGTTTTTGGTATATAGATCTTTTACCTCCTTGGTTAAATGTATTCCTAAGTATTTTATTGCTTTTGATGTATTGTAAATGAGATTGTTTTCATTATTTCTTTTTCAGATACTGTGTTCTTACTGTATAGAAATGCAACTGATTTTTGTATGTTGATTCTGTATCTTGCAAATTTACTGAATTCATTGATCTAACATTCTAACATTTTTTGGTGGAGTCTTTAGGGTTTTCTATATATAAGATCATGTCATCTGCAAACAAAGACAATTTTACTTCTTACTTTCTGATTTTGATGTCTTTTATTTTTCTTGCGTACTTTCTCTGGCTGGGACTTTCGGTTCAATCCTGAATAGGAGTGGTGAGAGTGGGCACCCTTATCTTGTTCCTGTTCACCATTGAGTATGATGTTAGCAGTGGGCTAATAGCAAATGGCCTTTATTATGTTGAGGTACAGTCCTTCTATACCTAATTTGTTGAAATTTTTATCATGAAAGGATGTTGAATTTTGTCAAATGCTTTTTTTCCCCATCTGTTGAGATGATCATATGATTTTTATCTTTCATTCTATTAATGTGGTGAATGACATTTATTGATTTGTATGTTTTGAACCTTCCTTGCATCCTAGGGGTAAATCCCATTTGATCATGTGCTGTTGAATTCCATTTGCTAGTATTTTGTTGAGGAATTTTGCATCTATCTTCATCAGGAATATTGGTCTGTAATTTATTTTCTTATAGTGTCCTTATCTGATTTTGGTTTCAGAGTAATGCTGGCCTCATAAGGTTGGGAGTGTTCTCCCCTCTTCGATTTTTTGGTAATTGTTTAAGAAGGATTGACATTAATTTTTTAAATATTTGGTAAAATTCACCAGGGAAACCATCTGGTCTTGGAATTTTCTGTGTTGGGAGTTTTTTGATTACTGATTCAATCTCCTTATTTGTTGTTTTGTTCAGATTTTCAGTATCTTCATGATTCAGTCTTGGTAGCTTGTATGGTTCCAGTGATTTATCCATTTCTTCTAGGTTATCCAGTTTGTTGGTGTATAATTGTTCATAGTTGTCCCTTAAAATCCTTTGTATTTGTGTGGTATGAGTTATAATGGTTCCTCTTTCATTTATAATTTTATTTGAATCTTATTTTTCATGGTTTAGCTAAAGGTTTTTCAATTTTGCTTATCTTTTCAAGAAACCAACTTTTAGTTTCATTGATCTTTTTTCTACTGTTTTCATATTCTCTATTTCATTCATTCTCAAATCTTTATTCCCATCCTTCTGCTAACTTTGGGCTTAGTTCTCCTTTTTCTAGTTCCTTGAGGTGTAATATAAGGTTGTTTGAGATTTTTTTTTAAATTAATGTGGGCACTTATTACTATAAACTATCCCTTAAAACTGCTTTTGGTACATCCTGTAAGTTATGGTATCTTGTTTCCATTTTTATTTGTCTCAAGATATTATTTCATTTCCCTTTGATTTCTTTGATCCATTAGGTGTTCAGGAAATTGTTTAATTTCCATGTATTTGTGAATTTTTAAATTTTCCTCCTGTTACTGATTCCTAGTTTTATAACATTGCAGTCAGAAAAGATGCTTAATAAAATTTCATTTTTCTTGAATTTGGTAAGACTTGTTTCGTCTATTTGCAATAACTATCACCATTAACAGTTTTTGTTGTTATTTTAACCTGCCTAGGTCTTGACTGTCTACATACGGCCTTCACGTCCTCTTTTTAATTTGAATCCTCACCATGGCCTATGAGATTTCTGCTCTCAGGAAAGGGCCATGATGCTGGATGCACTGTTGTAGATTTACTTATAAAATGGTTATCTTTGGACGATGTGCTTTAGAAGGGAGGATGCAAAAATGTTTTCTTGGGGTTACTAAGAGGTTGTCATTTTCCTTGACGAAGAAAAAAAAAAGTATTTCTAATGGAAAAAGTCCAGATGATTTAGTCCAAGGATTGTCTTAGGCTTTATGAGCTTAGTTAAATGTTTCACTTTTTGGTTGCTACTCCATGCTTTGCAAAGACTAGTTCCCCAATCAGCCCACCACCCCTTGAAACACCTTCCCTGTGTCCCTGGGGCACCCCAATTCATGCAAACTGGGTGATAGTAACTTATAGAATACTTATACAGAGCCTTTTCTTTACACATGCCCCATGTCAATCTGTTTCAGATCTGACAACAGTAAGCACCTCCCTATGAGACAGAACATTTCTTGGGGATTATTGTACTCCTCTGGATGGTTAGTCCATTAGTGTTTGGCATCTTGCCCCAATTCCACTGTGACCCTCTCCAATTGCCCAGAAACGTACCGCACATCATACATATCCTATTGTTGGAGCACTTAAGACTCTGTTAAAATTCAAAATTCTACAGAAGCCAAAAGCTGTACTTCCAATCAGGCAGACAGCAAGCTCACCACAGTGAAGAAAGTCTGGGGCCACTGGAGAGCTGTCTTATTCCCTCACTCCTGCCTTGAGGTGGAGAACTCCACGTAGCCAAACTTCTAATTCCTTCCCCTCAGTAACTTCTGCTTCACAGGTTTTAGCCCAAAGCAAGGCTGCAATCCCAAAGCCATAGAACTGACTTTCTGCTAACGGGAAGCCTGAAGTGACTGAAGCAGCCTTTCCCTGCCCTCATTCCTAGAGGCACACACACCTCAACAATCACTAGGCTGGACAGCCCCCACCTCCCCAGTGAACCATTCCCCCCGAGTCACAGGGAAGAGGGAAGGTCAAAAGGGGGAGTGGGAAAGGAGGAGTCAGGATGAGAGGGATGGTTAGCTGCAAGGGGCGGGGACAAGTAGCCCAGCAATTTTTGACTCCTCCCTTCCCATCTTGCCACACAGTCTTTTTCTTTTGTAGCATCGCCTCCATTAAGAACTTCTAGGCAGAGGAGTAAAGATATAAGCTCACTTACCATAAGAGTTAGTTGGTTAATAGGCTGGCTCTCCAAGGCACCAACCACCCTAGATTTTCATCTAGGTTCACCAGAAGTTGGTTAAAATTTCCTCTCCAAGTCCTTCCCCTTTATTCCATTCCCCAAACACATCAAACACCGTGAGCTCCCTTTGGATGCCTGGAGAGCTCATTTTCTTAGGGGACCCAGAGGTGTCTTTTCAGTACTATAACTTTCACTGTGGGTGCCTCTGTCACCTTGGGGCTACTTTGCTTAAATAGAAATGCAGACCTAGACACAACTGTGCCTTTTCAGTTCTGAGTGTAATGGCTGAGAAAAACCAATGGCTGCTTGGTTTTGCTGATGACGGAATAATGTGATACCATACAACCACATGCTGGATTTTGCATTTTCTCTATAAAACATCTACTGTCCCTGATTCTGTATCTTTACCTTTTTGATAATGCTAGGTTTTTGATTGATTGGATTTTATTTCCTTTGTATTCCCATAATGAAAGTTCATTTAGGTGGATGCCCTTTACCCATAATTACCGAGGTAATTCTAGTAGATTAGCAGTTATACCTTTCTTCTCTCTCTTCTCAGTGTGGACTTCTATCAGGTTATTCTTATTCTGAGAACTCCCCATTATTGATTTTTTTCCCCCACAGTTAACAACTCTGTTTTTAAATAGAGGTTATTTTTTTAATGCCCAGAGGCACATTCTTAAAAATATTCAGCTTCTTTGATCTTTGCTGTATGAAAACAAATACAACAGAACCTGTTCTGTAGTTTTTGTCACAGCAGGGAGGGAAATCAAATAGGATATTGACAATTCAGACCTGAAGGTTGTCAGAGAAGCAAAATGTTCTTAAGAGGTAGTGCGGGGCATAAAGGGCCTCTACTCAGGTGTGCCTGACCAAGCTCATGGCATGCAGTGGGTATTTGTATGAGGGAGAGGTAGTACCGAAGAGAAGTTTTGTATATAAACACCGGCGGAGCAAAGAAAGAGACCAGTGGGAGCGTAGTACAGTGGGGGGTGAGTAGAGGGGGCAAGATGGTTCGTATTTGTACTCCAGCCTGGACCAGGGGCTAGATCCAAGTATTATAGCAAGATGGGCTATTAGGATAAGGCAGCTTCAGAAGCAAGGGGCCCACTATGCTCAGGTAACAAAGTGTAACACAGAGTGAAGAAGGGAAAGGGGTGATATTTAATCTGGCCTGCCTGTAACATTTGTAATATTTGCAGGGTTCAGAAGAAGAGTTCCGTTGGGAATCCACATAAGATCTATCTAAATATTTGAAATGTTTAAATCACCTAATAAACCATTAAATAAAACATGCTGGATCTTCTTCCAAGACAAATGTACTTTCATAATGACCTGAAAGGCCAGGTTGGGATTTCGAATTCTCCAACTTCTCTAAGTTCTGCTCCAATGCTGTGGGAACAGCTGCCCCCTCTCCCCTCCCCCTGCCTATGCCCTGGCTCTTAGGCCAGGCCCCATCCCCTGTTCTGGGCATACAATCCCCCCTCCCCTAGGGCCTGGGAGCACATACCCAGGCAGTGCAGTCAGTCCTCCCCAGGAGAGCTCTAAGAGGAGCACACAGGCCCTGGAAGCAGGTTTGTGACGGTTCAGGGGTGCCAGGTACCTGGAGCATGGGCTAGCAGGGACACACCCCTTGTTCCCATGGGCTGGGTTCCTGGCCCTATAAGAAGGGGTATGGATGGAAGAAGGCCAAAGTGGGATCTCTAAAGCATAGAGCTCAGGACAGAGGTCCCTCTTGCCTGGGCCTAGAAGCAATACTATATTTACAACTAGCATGGCATAAACACTAACAAATCAGAGCCAGTTTGAAGGTCCTCAAATCATACTACTTGGCCTGCTCTTTCAGTTTAAATAATGGTGACAGGGAGTGCTTTGCCTTTTGTCTCACCATGGGGTTCTAGCCCTAAGGAATAATATGTGATAATACATTTTAAAATGTCAACACTGGTGACCAAAAAAAGATTGTGGGGATGTTAAGTTTACTTTACTTTAATAGACATTAAGTACCTACTAAGAGGAAAACTCATTGCCCAGGGCTTTGGGAAAGAAAGATATAAAACCCTTTAAGGTCCCAACCATTTA
>NW_020172464.1:618412-624539 GCF_003031525.2 Neophocaena asiaeorientalis asiaeorientalis | reverse complement strand
AGTTAGAATATAAGACATGCCACCACAGAATATGAGGTTATCAGCTATCTATAAGGAGGCCAGGAGACAAGCCCATGGGAACAAAGTGTACCCCAGGTAGACCATATTTCAGGTACCTAGGAAGCCTTAACTGCAGAAATGAGGCTGTCTGGTCTCAAATCCCCAGGCCCTTCGCCTTCTCTGATCCTCTACTCTGGTCATCTACAACTTTATCTTTCTATTTCCTTAAACAGAGTTCAGAGATTAAGTCCATTTTCTCCCTTTCCTCTTTTTATTTTTACTCATTATTTATTGAAATACTTCAGATCTACACAAAATTATAAAGAATACTACTGTAAATGTCTATTTACCCACAACCCAGCTTAAGAAATGTAACATTACAAATATAGTTGAAGCCCCCTGCGAAGCCCTTCCCAATAGAATTCCCCTCCCTTTCTTTTCTCAAGAGGTAACCAATATCCTAAATGTGGTGTTCATCTTTCCATTGCATGCCCTTCTGTATGCTACATTTGTATATATCTTTCACATGCATTGCCTTTTACTCTCTGTATGTATCCACAATCAGTATATGGTGGTTGAATGTTTTCTTAGACTTCATATCATGTTTGCATCCTTCTGGAACCAGCTTTTTCCCTTATGTATTTTTTTCCTGCCATCACCCATTCTTAGCCTCTCTGTGTCTCAGCCCCTGTGAGTTCTAATCTCCTCCCCAGTCCAGCCCTTGCCATCCTGTTTAGTTTACCTATAACAGTCCCAAGCCAGTGAACGAAGGCTGGTCCCACCACAGGTGGGTCTCAGCTTCTCCCCGTGTGGCTCTAAACCAGTGCTTCTCAAACCTTAGCTGCATCACAGTCCCCTGGAGGGCTTGTTACAATACAGGCTGCTGGGCCCCACTCCCAGAGTTTCTGATTCGCAGGTCTTGGGTGGAGCCTAAGGATTCCTGGGTGATGCCGATAATGCTATTTTAAGGACCAAACTTTGAGAACCAGTTTTCCAAATTAGTGTCTGGGCTCAGGCTCTGCAGCACCATCTGGCCTCTAGGCAATCTGGGCCATCCATCAGGTTTCCTTCAAAAGCTCACAACTATGAAATACACATATAACACAAGTCATGTGTAATTTTAAATGTTCTAGTAGCCACATTAAAAAAGTAAAAAGAAACCGGAGGAAGTAATTTTAATGTTATATTTAACACTATATTATCATTTCAATGTGTAGTTATTAATGAGACTTTACAGTATTTTTTACACTTACAGCACATCTCAACTCAGACTAGCCACATTTTGAATGCTCAGCAGCCACATGTGGCTAGTGACTAATGTAGTAAACAGCACAACTCTAAAGGCTCGACCTCCATTTCTGTCTTCACAAAAATTGTTTTAAACTTGAAATTTTAATTTATTTTGGGCTGCAATAAAAGAATTTCAAACAGGCTTACCAAATGGTAGAAAGTGAGGCCTTTCAATGAAGGTAAAATTGGTCAAACAAAGGTAAAAGAGATTCGAATCAGGATTATTTATGTAAATAAAATCTGCCTACATTTCAGTTTATTAACTTAAAACAAACATATCTGACAGCATTTGTTCTAGTTAAAAATAACTGTAAGAGAAAAAAGTCATATGTTATTGGATATCGCTTTTTGGGTGATGAATTTTGGAATGGAATCAGTGTTAATAACATTCCCATGGGCTTCGAAAAAATGAAAAACCTAAAAATCGTGAAAAACAGATCCTTTATTCTTTCTTCATCTTCTTTCCATTCCTCCCAACTGCAGGATGAAATGAGAGAAAATTAACAATTATACAGCACTAACCAGCACCAGAGACTTTCTAAATCTAAGAAAATGGTCAGCCCTTTGTGTATGTGCTGCATTTGAGGGCTCTATCTAAACAAGTAGAGAAGAACAACACGTTTTCCTCTTGTAACCTGCACCTTGGATACAGGGTGCTTGTACAACCGATGGCTTCAATCATGTGATCATACCAACCTTGTCTCCCTCTTGCCCAACACCATAAATGCTTTTTTCCCCTTTGAGAGGTGATTCTGGGATTTAAATCACTCTCTCCACCTTAAAAGCCTATGCTCATTCCACAAATGATACTCCCTTACTCTCCCAGACCTTCAGTTTCTATATCTACCATATGAGAAAGAGGCTATTACCATGAAATACACAGCTGTGAAAATGCAGAAAAAATGTTAATCATTTAAATATACTCAAAGACAAGATACACCTTAAGACTTCATTACCAATTCAGTGATAAACAAGAGTCATACTGTGACTAAACTGCTCTTCTTTTGACTGTCACATAAAATACAAAAATCTACAACCGAACAAATCGTTAGGTATTAATTACTAAATGTGGTCCTACCTGAAATTCTGAACGTTTTGCTATTTGTAAGTAGTCAGATTCTAAAAGTTGTCATCTCTTAGTACAGGAGACTGCACTTCTGTGGCCAAGTAATGAAGGCCCCACTAGTGCCCAGCCCAGCTACTTTTGCTGCTGCTGATTTATATTACTAGGTGCATGAATGTTCTATTAACATTCTGAGTAGGTAAATTTGAATTGTTAAACTAATTTTAAACAAATTTTTTCTCAATTCACTGGGAGAATTAAAAAACGAAAACAAAATTGGTAAGTGCCTGGGAGCCGCTGGGTTATTTTCAAAGCTATACACAGCTACCTGGACTTTCTGGGTCTGTCCTGCTGGGTTCAGGTTCTTGTTTTTGTTAAACTTCTCTTTCCCCCTCACTTTCAGCACCTTGGGCCTCTTCATTGGCGTTTTCATCCTGGTATTAAATTGTTTCTTTAGTGAATAATACAGACTTTGGGACAAGACATTCACAGAAAAAAAAAATCCCAATTCAAAAGACTACTCTACCCTTAGGAGACGCAGAAGGATAGGAGCAACTAAGAAAACAGTAGCTGGGCACCTTCCTTCTGGTTGCTGTAACACTTCCATGGCCCTCACTTTTCTCCTGCTTGATCGTTTTCACAGTGACATTATTTCTCTTTTTCCAGTAAATCTGTCACCCTGTGCTACTGATTGCTTCTGGCCCTTTAGGGAATGGATCAGAATCGTCGGGGTCTGATGCATTCTGTGTTTTGGTCAGAACTTTGTTGCAAAAACATGTTTTGCCTCGATGACAAAAATCTATGGTGAAGCTCATTGGTTCCTCACCCCCCTGAATATTTCACCGTGACCAAGTGCTCCCGTATCAGCTCATAATGTATTGGGATCTACTTTCTAAGAATCTTGACATTTTTAAAAGCCAGGATCCAAAAGCCGTTTGCTTGTTCTTTTCTCTTCCATCTCCTCCCAAGCTCCCTCCTGAACACCTGCCTCCACTGACCTTCACCTGTGGCCTCATAAATGGCACCGATCATCTCAGACCTCTTACCAGGGGTTGGCAGAGGGCAGCTTATTTCCCCCCTCCAAAACTGGAGCGGTCGTTATGGAGGTGGGCTTCAACTGGGCCCCTCTGGCCTTCAGCTCCTGGAGGCCCCGACTCCCGGCTTCACCTCCCGAGGCCCCCCTCTGAGCCTGGGTCCCTCGCTACCCGTGTCTCCCGACCGACCCGCCCGCCAGCCGCTCACCCTCAGGGGTGCTGAGCTCCTCCGCCTCCTCGGGTTCCTGGGCTGCGGGCCCCGCCCATCGGGCGCCTGGGGTTCGGGGAGCCTGGCCAAGGCTTCGCGCGAGCTCGGCGGGGGCGGGACAAAGACGTGGTTGTTGTAGGGGACGCGGGGCAGCAGTAAGTATGCCAGTTCCAGGAGCACTAAGTGGAAGCTCGCCATGGGGAACTGGTTCACTTCTACCGGGCCCCCTGCTGCCGCCGCTGCCGCCTCCTCCTCCTCCTCCTCCTCCTCTTCCTCCTCTTCCTCCTCCTCCTCCTCTGCCGGCCTGATGTCCGAGTCCTCCTCAGCGCCCCCGCCTTCCGGGGCCGCCTCCCCAGCATCTCCCCAAGCACCCGGCACCGCGTCGCGGTCCACCTGGTCGCCGGCTCTGGCCGCCTCGGTCTGGGCCCCAGCTGCGCCTGCGGGGCCCTCTGGGCCTCCCGAGGCTGGGTCTCCATCCCCCGCGGCCGACATGGCACTGGGCAGTTACCTCTACCAGGCGGGCGTCGATTGTGCAGGCGGTGGCCGCTGAGGTGGCTGCCCTGACGGGAGGCTGAGGGCTGTGGCTGCCGGACGGGGAGGCCGCTAAGGGGACAACAGAGGAGGCCCCACGACAGGAAGGGCAGGGGGCGGATGCCGGAAGCGGCCCACTGAGGCTGGGCCTCAGATAGCAATAGACCAGGCCGTGAGGGAAAGATTCTTCTAGGCCACAGACGGGGGGCGGGGCCGGAAGAGTAGACAGTGGGCCGTGCCCCCTCGTCACGAGCTCCAAGCTTATTTGCTGACAAGCGAGGATTGACGTGCCCTGTGCCCAGTGAACGACCAAGGCCCTTCGGTTGTAGAATTGCTCACAGTCGCCTCCCTGTTCTTTGGCGCCTCAGGTTTTACCCTATGTTCAGGTTCACAAGGCTCCTGTCCTTTTAATTTTATGATTGTCCAAAAAATTATTTATGGAGGCACCCTCGGCCATGTGAACTGTGAGGAGTTCCCACTTGGGAATTTCCACCTGGTAATGGCTCATGTGAGTAGGGACAGGGTCATAAAAATGTTGTATAGCTCAGACGTTAGCAGTAGTAGAAACCTCCCAAGAAGAGAAAGAGAAGAATTTGGACGATTTAACGTAAAGATACTTGGAAAAGAGTAGTCAAAATTGAAATGGATGCAGTCAGAACTGAGTATTGAAGAAATGGTAAACGTAAGGAGCTGGAAGGTGTGTAATGAACCCAGACAAATTCACTTAAAGCCTCTAAAGACTGAATAAAAAAAAGGATGCTTCTTTTAAAGGACTAGGTCATCTCCTAAGAGCTAAGCATGACAATCATTAAAAGGACAGGCTCCCTAGGATGGTTCTGAGGCAACAGTCCAAGACTTTTTATTTATTTCAGGATCCATGTAATCAAGACGTCAAGTGTAAGTAATTCTGAAAGTTATGGAGAAATTAACTGCTATTTTATACTCATTCTGTAAAAAAAAAAATTTTTGTAACACTAAAAATATTTTTTGGAAAAAAACATCGCAAATAATATCTGGATGTTATATTTATGGAAAATAATACTAATCTCATAATGGTAAAGGGATGTTTTTCCTTTCACCAAAAGGAAAACCAAATTTCAATGTTTTGTTCCCTCTGTCTCACCACAAGAATGGAGCATGGTGTTGCCATAAATCATTGGTTTAAATTTGGAAGGCAATGTCAAAAATCTGTAGTCCAAAATCCTCACTATAAAGACAGCAAAAATGAGGCAGAATCCCAATCTGAGGTCTAGAGTTGGTTTTAACATTTGCCCCCCGGTGATCTTGGAACAGTTACTTATCATTTCTAGGCCTCAGTTTTATCATCTGTATAGTTGGAGTTCATCCCCTACCTTTAGTAAAGGTTTGTTAGATGGAATGAGATGGGATTATATAATATTTAGGATATTAACCATTTGTTGAAAATGTTTTCTTAGTTTGATTTTGCTTTCTAAGTTGGTTAATATTTCTAAGTATGTAGTTTTTCATTTTCATGTTGTAAAATGTAATATTTCTTTTTCTTCATTTTAACATCATAAGTTTACAAATCTTTTCTCATCCAGAGATAAATTTTATACTTTCTTCTTTTTGGAAGTCTTCTGAATGTTTACATTATACTCCTTAATCCATTTGGAATTAATAGTGACACGTGGTGTTAAGATTAAAATCTTAGTTGATTTTTAAACAGGTCACCTATAACACCATATGTTATGTAATTATTCTGCTCTATAAGGATGTGTGGCTATGTACCCTTTAGCACTTTCTATAAAGGTAGAAGAGATGCAAGAGAAACGCATATTCTCCCATAATTTCAGAGCTGGAAACGCCTTTAGATATTGAATCTAAGACCATTCTTTTTTATTTTAAAAATTTTATTATTTAATTTTATTTTTAACATCTTTATTGGAGTATAATTGCTTTACAGTGGTGTGTTAGTTTCTGCTTTATAACAAAGTGAATCAGCTATACATATACATATATCCCCATATCTCCTCCCTCTTG
>NW_020172464.1:612206-618271 GCF_003031525.2 Neophocaena asiaeorientalis asiaeorientalis | reverse complement strand
GGACTCTCAACCACTGTGCCACCAGGGAAGCCCTCCACTCTTTTTTAAACTGGGAAACTAAGGCCTAGAGCTGCTAACTGGCTTCCCCAAGGCCATGCCACTTAATGGAGGAGCCAGGACTAGGACCAATCTCCTGACCTTTAATCTGAAGTTGAAACAGACCTTATATATGCAACTTTGGCCATCTTATTTCCTACTGGACATAAACAATATCATAGGACACCAACATCAGACATGGTCATTCCAAGACCATGTTGAAAGGAGACAAAACAAGGCAACTTTAATTTTGTTTAAGCAGGGACAAAGAGAAGGTCACACATTACTAAAAATCCCCCTCTCTTGGCTAAAATGAGTGTCTACCACTTCTTTACCAATTACATCCTTATCCTGGTTCTAGTCTCCTCTCCCTATAGATAAGATTTATTCAAATACCAATCACAGAATTGCCCCTGCTATCTAAAGGCATCTAATCTAGAGCAAACCCGTTTCCTTGAAAACTTCCCAAAATAACTCAACCAAACCCCAACTCCTATAACAGGTTCTTTCTGACAGTTGTTATCGAGACATCACATGGTTCCCCCATGGTGTGTGTTCTCCCTCACTGCAATGAATAATAAACCCAACTCGCTCAACTGCAGGCATGTTCTTGTGATCTTTGGCTGGAGGACACTGACAATGTAAAATATTCCCATCTTTACATTGTAATATATTGACTCAACCAAGTGAGTCAGGAGGCATTGCAATTTGTAGGCTTTTCTCAGAAAAGGCTTCTCAGAGGAGGGAGGACTTGGACTCAACAGATGGGCAACATGTCCTGATTGAGGACAGTAGATGCAGGATGTTGTCTCCATGTGGCCCTTGTTAAAATGAGCTCATAACCCCGGCGGATCCCTGGCTGTAAAAAAGCCTGAGCCTTGGGGTAGGCTAAGGAAGCAGATGTTGCTTCTGGCCAGAGGGCAGACCTGGGTGATGTGATGGAGGTTCCTGTGGTGAGGAAGGTGCCTAATAGGGCACCCCCATTTCCTACTGCGTGCTGTGACAGGGCTGCCTCGACTCTTCCTTAGCAGAAGCACATGCTCCTGGGTAGCTGGGTTTTTTCCACCTATGAAAGCAGAGTATTTCTGTTTTCTTCACCTCCTCCTATCTCTGTACATTCTTTTTTCAGAACTCTCAACAGGACCATCACTATTCACTTTAGAGGAGATAGCATGTTACAAAACAAACAAAAAATGAAAACAAAACAAATCATACAAGTGTCTTTCCAGGTCATGAAAAACTGGGCTGTCCACTTGAAGCTATAGGACAGACACTCCAGACCCTGCTTATAAGCATTCGCAGAGAACATATTAAGCACCTACTATCTGCCTGGAATTATGTTAGGTGCTTGGGGGCTCACAGGTATCTAAGACCCATGGCCTGTTCTGGTTCATGATCTAGAGGGTTTGACAGACACTTGGACAATGATGACACAAGCTGCCAAGTGCTATAACAGGGGTAAGCACAAAGTGCTAAGGAAGCATGGGAGAGTGAATGATTAGCTGGGGCTGGTGGGTGGGGGGGAGGAGAGGTGAAGGAGGTGGGCTGGTGCCTGGGAAAGTGCTCAAGAGGGGGCATTTCAGGGGGTCCTGAAGCTAGAAGTTCAAATGGCAGTAAAAAGGGGTGGGAGGGAGGTTACTACAGGCAAAGGAAGCAGCATGAACAGTGGCAGAGGTGTGTGAGTGTGTACCTATCCAGGGAATAAAATGGCAGGAGCACTGGTTAGAGTGGCAGAAGGGCCTTTAAAGTAGAAAGGACCATGAATGCTTTGGTAAGGAGTTTGCCCTTTGTCTTGAAAAGTAGGTCGGCCTCCCAAACAAACAACCATTGAGATGGTGGTAGAGTTAGCAGAAGAGTTTGTGGTGCATGTAGGAATGAGTAGAGTCAAGAAAAGGTCTGCTAAGGCCCTCCAAGGTCTTTCCAGCAAGTTTTAGTATCCACACTCTTCCTCTTTATAGAAATACTACGTATTTTTTGTACAACAGATTAATAAAACAGGTAAGCCTAAACAGGGAATCAAAAATCATACATATCTTGCCCATACAAATTAATAAGATAATAAGTCAATAGGAAAATAAGCAAAGGACATGGATACATAAATCACAGACAACTACAAATGGTTTTTAAACATATGGACAAATGGCTTTTGAACATATGGACATATGCTCAAACTCAATGTAAGTTAAAATTATATTAATCATTAGCATTTATTAAATACTTATAGGTTGGGCACTATTTTAAACATTGACATAGATTAGTTTATTTACTCCTTGTAACAACCTTATGATGTGAGCACTATTAATTATCCATCTTTTGCAAGTAAGTAAACCAAAACATGGAGAGGTTTAGCAACATTCCCAAGGCTACACATCCAGTAAGGAGCACAGCCTGAATTAAGAAAATAAAAATCACCCTTAATTTCACTAACCAGAAATGATCACTCTGCTACTTAGTATATAGTTCAGTTTCATTTTTCCAGGTTGGTAAGAAACTGTAATTCATTTTTTAAGTGTTAATTTAGGGCCATTTTAGTTTTGTTTTGTTTTTAATATTTATTTATTTATTTATTTGGTTGCACCAAGTCTTAGTTGCGGCAGGTGGGCTCCTTAGTTGTGGCTCACCAGCTCCTTAGTTGTGGCATGTGGGCTCCTTAGTTGTGGCATGCAAACTCTTGGTTGTGGCATGCATGTGGGCTCTAGATCCCTGACCAGGGATCAAACCCAGGCCCCCTGCACTGGGAGCAAGGAGTCTTATCCACTGCACCACCAGGGAAGTCCCAGAAACTGTAATTCTTAATTCCCCTCTTTGATTAGAGTTTCCCAGTCCCCAACCCTTAAATAGGAAGTTGGCTGTTGATTGCAAATAAATATACTTTATCATGTTAAGAAAGCTTTCTGTCCCTCTGTTATTAACAGCTGTGTGGCTTAGGGTAAACTTTCTGTATGGTCCTCAATTTCATCTTAAAAATGAGAATAGTTACCATATTAAATGAGTATTTAATATGATAATATACAGTGAACATTATCAGAATTAAGGTTTATTAGTGAGGTTTTTCAGGGTCTCCTCACTTTCTAAGCATGCAGTTTAAAAGAAAATTTTTTTATACAGCAGTTTCTTATTAGTTACCTATTTTATACATATTAATGTATATATATCAATCCCAATCTCCCAATTCATCCCCTCCCACTTTCCCTCCTTAGTGTCTGTACGTTTGTTCTCTATATCTGTGTCTCTATTTCTGCCTTGCAAGCCAGTTGATCTGTACCATTTTTCTAGATTCTACATATATGCATTAATATACGATATTTGTTTTTCTCTTTCTGACTTGCTTCAGTGTGTATGACAGTCTCTAGGTCCATCCACGTCTCAACAAATGACCTAATTTCATTCCTTTTTATGGCTGAGTAGTATTCCATTGTATATATGTACCACAGCTTCTTTATCCATTCGTCTGTCGATGGGCATTTAGATTGCTTCCATGACCTGGCTGTTGTAAATAGTGCTGCAATGAATATTGGGGTGCACGTGTCTTTTTGAATTACGGTTTTCTCTGGGTTTATGCTCAGTAGTGGGATTGCTGGGTCATATGGTAATTCTATTTTTAGTTTTTTAAGGAACCTCCATACTGTTCTCCATAGTGGCTGTATCAATTTACATTCCCACCAACAGTGCAAGAGGGTTCCCTTTTCTCCACACCCTCTCTAGCATTTTGTTCGTAGATTTTCTGATGATGCCCATTTTAACTGGTGTGTGGTGATACCTCATTGTAGTTTTGATTTGCATTTCTCTAATAATTAGTGATGTTGAGCAGCTTTTCATGTGTTTCTTGGCCATCTGTATGTCCTCTTTGGAGAAATGTCTATTTAGGTCTTCTGCCCATTTTTGGATTGGGTTGTTTGTTTTTTTAATATTGAGCTTCATGAGCTGTTTATATATTTTGGAGATTAATCCTTTGTCCACTGATTCGTTTGCAAATCTTTTCTACCATTCTGAGGGTTGTCTTTTCATCTTGTTTGTAGTTTCCTTTGCTGTGCAAAAGCTTTTAAGTTTCATTTGGTACCATTTGTTTATTTTTGTTTTTATTTCCATTACTCTAGGAGGTGGGTCAAAAAAGATCTTGCTGTGATTTATGTCAAAGTGTTCTTCCTATGTTTTCCCCTAAGAGTTTTATACTGTCCGGTCTTACATTTAGGCCTTTAATCCATTTTTACTTTATTTTTGTGTATGGTGTTAAGGAGTGTTCTGATTTCATTGTTTTACATGTAGCTGTCCAGTTTTCCCAGCACCACTTATTGAAGAGACTGTCTTTTCTCCATTGTATATCTTTGCCTCCTTTGTCATAGATTAGTTGACCATAGGTACGTGGGTTTACCTCTGGGCTTTCTATCCTGTTCCATTGATCTATATTTCTGTTTTTGTGCCAGTACCATATTTTCTTGATTATCGTAGCTTTGTAGTATAGTCTGAAGTCAGGGAGTCTGATTCTTTCAGCTCCACTTTTTTCCCTCAAGATTGCTTTGGCTATTCTGGGTCTGTTTTGTCTCCATACAAATTTTAAGATTTTTTGTTCTACTTGTGTAAAAAAAAAGATGCTACTGGTAATTTGATAGGGATTTCATCAAATCTGTGGATTGCTTTGGGAAGTATAGTCATTTGCACAATATTGATTCTTCCAATCCAAGAACATGATATATCTCTCCATCTGTTTTTGTGTCATCTTTGATTTCTTCCATAAGTGTCTTATAGTTTTCTGAGTACAGGTCTTTTACCTGCTTAGGTAGGTTTATTCCTAGGTATTTTATTCTTTTTGTTGCAGTGGTGAATGGCATTGTTTCCTTAATTTCTCTTTCTGACCTTTTGTTGTTAGTGTGTAGGAATGCAAGGGATTTCTGTGCATTAATTTTGTATCCTGCAACTTTACCAAATTCATTAATTAGCTCTAGTAGTTTTCTGGTGGCATCTTTAGGATTCTCTATGTATAGTATCATGTCATTGCAAACAGTGATGTTTTACCTCTTCTTTTCCACTTTGTATTCCTTTTATTACTTTTTCTTCTCTGATTGCCGTGGCTAGGACTTCCAAAACTATGTTGAATAATAGTGGTGAGAGTGGACATCCTTGTCTTGTTCCTGTTCTTAGAGGAAATGCTTTCAGTTTCTCACCATTGAGAATGATGTTTGCTGTGGGTTTGCTGTATCTGACCTTTAGTATGTTGAGGTAGGTCCCTCTACATCCACTTTCTGCAGAGTTTTTATCATAAATGGGTGTTGAATTTTGTCAAAAGCTTTTTCTACATCTATTGAGATGATCATATGGTTTTTCTTCTTCAGTTTGTTAATATGGTATATCACATTGATTGATTTGTGTATATTGAAGAATCCTTGCATCCCTGGGATAAATCCCACTTAGCATGGTGTATGACCCTTTTAATGTGTTGTTGGATTCTGTTTGCTAGTATTTTGTTGAGGATTTTTGCATCTATATTCATCAGTGATATTGGACTGTAATTTTCTTTTATTTTGTAATATCTTTGTCTGGTTTTGGTATCAAGGTGATGGTGGCCTCATAGAATGAGTTTGGGAGTGTTCCTTCCTCTACAATTTTTTGGAAGAGTTTGAGAAGGATGGGTGTTAGCTCTTCTCTAAATGCTTGATAGAATTCCCCTTGAAGCCATCTGGTCCTGGACTTTTGTTTGTTGGAAGATTTTTAATCAGAATTTCAATTTCATTACTTGTATTTGTTCATGTTTTCTGTTTCTTCCTGGTTCAGTCTTGGAAGGTTATACCTTTCTAAGAATTTGTCCATTTCTTCCAGGTTGTCCATTTTATTGGCAAAGAGGTGCTTTTAGGGCTTCCCTGGTGGCGCAGTGGATGGGAGTTCGCCTGCTGATGCAGGGGACGTGGGTTCGTGCCGCGGTCTGGGAAGATCCCACATGCCGTGGAGCGGCTGGGCCCGTGAGCCATGGCTGCTGAGCCTGCGCCTCCAGAGCCTGTGCTCCGCAATGGGAGAGACTACAACAGTGAGAGGCC
>NW_020172464.1:596119-611893 GCF_003031525.2 Neophocaena asiaeorientalis asiaeorientalis | reverse complement strand
CTTCCGATCTTTGTTTCTTGAGGTAGGCTTGTATTGCTATAAACTTCGCTCTTAGAACTGCTTTTGCTGCATCCCATAGGTTTTGGATCATCGTGTTTTCATTGTCATTTGTCTCTAGGTATTTTTTGATTTCCTCTTTGATTTCTTCAGCGATCTCTTGGTTATTTAGTAACATATTGTTTAGCCTCCTTGTGTTTGTGTTTTTTATGTTTTTTTCTCTGTAATTGATTTCTAATCTCATACCATTGTGGTCGGAAAAGATGCTTGATGTGATTTCAGTTTTCTGAAATTTACCAAGGCTTGATTTGTGACCCAAGATATCTCTTCTGGTGAATGTTCCATGAGCACTTGAGAAGAAAGTGTAATGTGCTGTTTTTGGATGGAATGTCCTATAAGTATCAATTAAGTCCATCTTGTTTAATGTATCCTTTAAAGCTTGTGTTTCCTTATTTATGTTCATTTTGGATGATCTGTCCTTAGTAGTCTCTCATGATCGTTTGTATTTCTGCAGTGTCAGTTTTTACTTCTCCTTTTTCATTTCTAATTCTATTGATTTGCATCCTCTCCCTCTTTTTCTTGATGAGTCTGGCTAATGGTTTATCAATTTTGTTTATCTTCTCCAAGAACCAGCTTTTAGTTTTATTGATCTTTGCTATTGTTTTCTTTGTTTCTATTTCATTTATTTCTGCTCTGATCTTTATGATTTCTTTCCTTCTACTGACTTTGGGTTTTGTTCTTCTTTGTCTCTTTCCTTTAGGTGTAAAGTTAAATTGTTTATTTGAGATTTTTCTTGTTTCTTGAGGTAGGCTTGTATTGCTATAAACTTCGCTCTTAGAACTGCTTTTGCTGCATCCCATAGGTTTTGGATCATCGTGTTTTCATTGTCATTTGTCTCTAGGTATTTTTTGATTTCCTCTTTGATTTCTTCAGCGATCTCTTGGTTATTTAGTAACATATTGTTTAGCCTCCTTGTGTTTGTGTTTTTTATGTTTTTTTCTCTGTAATTGATTTCTAATCTCATACCATTGTGGTCGGAAAAGATGCTTGATGTGATTTCAGTTTTCTGAAATTTACCAAGGCTTGATTTGTGACCCAAGATATCTCTTCTGGTGAATGTTCCATGAGCACTTGAGAAGAAAGTGTAATGTGCTGTTTTTGGATGGAATGTCCTATAAGTATCAATTAAGTCCATCTTGTTTAATGTATCCTTTAAAGCTTGTGTTTCCTTATTTATGTTCATTTTGGATGATCTGTCCATTGGTGAAAGTGGGGTGTTAAAGTCCTGTACTATGATTATGTTACTGTCGATTTCCCCTTCATGGCTGTTAGCATTTGCCTTATGTATTGAGGTGCTCCTTTGTTTGGGTGCATAAATATTTACAATTGTTATATTTTCTTCATGTATTGATCCCTTGATCATTATGTAGTGTCCTTCATTGCCTCTTGTAATAATCTTAATTTTAAAGTCTCTTTTGTCTGACATGGGAATTGCTACTCCAGCTTTCTTTTGATTTCCATTTGCATGGAATATCTGTTTCCATCCCCTCACTTTCAGTGTGTATGTGTCCCTAGGTCTGAAGTGGGTCTCCTGTAGACAGCATATATATGGGTCTTGTTTTTGTATCTATTCAGCCAGTCTATGTGTTTTGCTTGGAGCATTTAATCTATTTACATTTAAGGTAGTTATCGATATTTATGTTCCTATTACTATTTTCTTAATTGTTTTCGGTTTGTTATTGTAGGTATTTTCCTCCTCTTGTGTTTCCTGCCTAGAGAAGTTTCTTTAGCGTTTGTTGTAGAGCTGGTTTGGTGCTGCTGAAATCTCTTAGCTTTTGCTTGTCTGTGAAGGTTTTAATTTCTTTGTTGAATCTGAATGAGATAGTTGCTGGGTAGAGTAATCTTGGTTGTAGGTATTTCCCTTTTATCACTTTACTATGTCCTGCCACTCCTTTCTGGCTTGGGTAGTTTCTGCTGAAAGATCAGCTATTAACCTTATGGGGATTCCCCTGTATGTTGTTTGTTTTTCCCTTGCTGTTTTTAGTATTTTTTCTTTGTATTTAATTTTTGATAGTTTGATTAATATGTGTCTTGGCATGTTTCTCCTTGCATTTATCCTGTATGGGGCTTTCTGTGCTTCCTGGAGTTGATTGACTAATTTCTTTCCCGTATTAGGGAAGTTTTCAACTATAATCTCTTCAAATATTTTCTCAGTCCCTTTCTTTTAGTCTTTTTCTGGGACCCCTATAATTCGAATTTTGGTGAATTTAATATTGTCCTAGATGTCTCTGAGACTCCTCAATTCTCTTCATTCTTTTTTCTTTATTCTGCTCTGCAGTAGTTATTTCCACTATTTTATCTTCCAGGTCACTTATCTGTTCTTCTGCCTCAGTTATTCTGCTATTGATTCCTTGTAGAGAATTTTAAATTTCATTTATTGTGTTGTTCATCATTGTTTGTTTGCTCTTTAGTTCTTCTAGGTCTTCTTAAGCGTTTCTTGTATTTTTTCCATTCTATTTCCTAGATTTTGGATCTTTACTGTCATTACTCTGTGTTCTTTTTCAGGTAAACTGCCTATTTCCTCTTCTTTTGTTTGGTCTGATTAGTTTTTACCTTGCTCCTTCATCTGCTGTGTGTTTTTCTGTCTTCTCATTTTGCGTAACTTACTGGGTTTGTGTCTCCTTTTTGCAGGCTGCAGATCTGTAATTCACGTTGTTTTTGGTCTACCTCCAGTGGCTAAGGTTGGTTCAGTGGGTTTTGTAGGTTTCCTGATGGAGGGGACTGGTGCCTGTGTTCTGTTGGATGAGGCTGGATCTTGTCTTTCTGTTGGGCAGGACCACGTCTGGTGGTGTGTTTTGGGGTGCCTGTGACCTTATTATGATTTTAGGCAGCCTCTTTGCTGATTTGTGGGGTTGTGTTCCTGTCTTGCTAGTTGTTTGGCATAGGTTGTCCAGCACTGTAGCTTGCTGGTCGTTGAGTGGAGCTGGGTCTTAGTGTTGAGCTGGAGATCTCTGGGAGAGTTTTTGCCATTTGATGTTATCTTGAGCTGGGAGGTTTCTGGTGGAGCAGTGTCCTGAACTCGGATCTCCCACGTCAGAGGCACAGACCTGACACCTGGATGGAGCACCAAGACCCTGTCTGCCCCCCGGCTTTTGGGAAGTCTGAGGTCTTCTGCCAGCGTTCTGTAGGTGTTCTGTAGGAGTTGTTCCACATGTAGATGTATTTCTGATGTATTTGTGGGGAGGAAGTTGATCTCCACATTGTACTCCTCCATCATCTTGAAGGGCTTTATCGTACCGTATTCTTTTGATGACTGTAGCTTTGTAGTATAGGTTGAAATCAGGGAGTGTGTTACCTTCAGCTTTGTTCTTTCTCAGGATTGCTTGGGTTATTGGGAGTCTTTTGTGTTTCTATACAAATTTTAGAATTTTTTGTTGTAATTCTGTGAAAAATGCCTTTGGTGTTTTGATAGGGAATGCATTAAATATGTAGATAGCTTTGGGTAGTATGGTCATTTTAACAATATTAATTGTTCCAACCATGAGCACAGTATATCTTTCCATTTATTTATGTCATCTTCAGTTTCTTTCATCAGTGTCTGTCTGAAAGTTTTTAGAGTATGGGTCTTTTACCTCTTTGGTTAGATTTGTTTCTAGATATTTTATTCTTTTTGATGCAGTTGTAAATGGGATTGTTAATTTTTCTTTCTGATAGTTTGTCGTTAGTGTATAGCAATGTGACCGATTTCTGTATGTTTTGTAACCTGCAACTTTACTGAATTCATTTATGCTAATAGTTTTTGGTAGTGTCTTTAGGATTTTTTATATATAGTATCATGTCACCTGCAAACAGTGCCAGTTTTACTTATTCCTTTCCAATTTAGATTCATCTTATTTCTTTTTTCTTTTTGTCTGTTTTCTCTGGCTAGGACTAGGACTTCTAATACTGTGGTGAGTAAAAGTGGTGGAGTGTCCTTCATTGTCTTGTTCCTGATCTTAGAGGAAATGCTTTCAGCTTTTAACCGTTGAGTATGATGTTGGCTGTGGGTTTGTCATTTTGCCTGTATTATATTGAGGTATGTTCCCTCTATATGTACTTTGTGGAGAGTTTTTACCATAAATGGCTGTTGAATTTTACCAAGAGCTTTTTCTGCATTTATTGAGATGCTCATATGATTTTTATTCAACTTGTTAATGTGGTTTTTCACAATGATTTTTTTAAATAGATATTGAACCATCCTTGCGTCCCTGGGATAAATCCCTCCTGATTATTTTACTGTATTGTTGAATTTGATTTGCTAATATTTTGTCGCCATTTTTACATTTATGTTCATCAGTGATAATGGCCTGTAATTTTCTTTTCTTTTTTTTTTTCTGGTGTCTTTGTCTGGTTTTGGTGATGCTGGCCTCATCGAATGAGTTAGTCAGCATTCCTTCCTCTTCAATATTTTGGAATAGTTTGAGAAGGATAGGTGTTGACTTGGGAGACTGTACATTCCTAGGAATTTATCCATTT
The DNA here is from genome assembly GCF_003031525.2 of Neophocaena asiaeorientalis asiaeorientalis. Classification (NCBI taxonomy): domain Eukaryota; kingdom Metazoa; phylum Chordata; class Mammalia; order Artiodactyla; family Phocoenidae; genus Neophocaena; species Neophocaena asiaeorientalis. The sequence continues at coordinate 607,381 of NW_020172464.1, read as the reverse complement.
CTTCTAGGTTGCCCATTTTATTGGCATATTAATTGTTCATAATAATCTCTTATGATCCTTTGTATTTCTGTGGACTCATTTTAACCTCTCTTCTTTTGTGATTTTATTGATTTGGGCCCTCTCTTTTTCTTCATGAGTCTGGCTAAAGTTTCATCTATTTTGTTTATCTTTTCAAAGTACCAGTTTTTAGTTTCATTGATCTTTTCTATTTTTTTTTGGTATCCATTTCTGCTCTGATCTTTATGATTTCTTTCCTTCTATTCATCTTGGTTATGGTTTGTTCATTTTTTTAGTTCCTTTAGGTGTAAGATTAGGTTGTTTGAGATTTTTCTTGTTTCCTGAGGTAGGTTTGTATTGCTATAAACTTCCCTGTTAGAACTGCTTTTGCTGCATCCCGTAGATTTTTGGATCATTGTTTTCCTTTGTCTCTAGGTATTTTTTAACTTCCTCTTTGGCTTCTTCAGTGACCCACTGGTTGTTTAGTGGCATATTGTTTAGCCTCTGTGTGTTTTGTGGTTTTTGCAGGGTTTTTCTTGTAGTTGATTTCTAGTCTCATAGTGTTGTGTTGGAAAAGATTCTTGTGATGATTTCAATCTTCTTAAATTTACTGAGACTTGTTTTGTGGTCTATCATGTGATCTGTCCTGGAGAATGTTCCATGTTCACTTGAAAAAATGTGTATTTGGCTGCTTTTGGATGGAATGTTTTATATTTATACACACATACATATAGATCTATTAAGTCCATTTGGTCTAATGTGTTGTTTAAAACCAGTGCTGCCTTATTTTCTGTCTGGGTGATCTGTCCATTGATGTAAGTGGGGTGTTAAAGTCCCCTATTATTATTGTGTTATTGTCAGTTTCTTCATTTGTGTCTGTTAATACTTGCTTTGAGTATTTAGGTGCTCCTATTTTGGGTGCATATATATTTACAGTTGTTATATCTTTTTGTTGTATTGATGTTTTTATCATTATGCAATGTCCTTTGTCTCTTGTTACAGTCTTTGTAAAATCTATTGTGCCTGATACAAGTATTGCTACTCCAGCTTTCTTTTTTTTTTCCATTTGCATTGGATACCTTTTTCCATCCCCTCACTCTGTACCTGTCTTTGGATCTGAAATGAGTCTCTTCTAGGGAGTGTATAGATGGGTCTTGTTTTTTTCTTACATTCATACACTCATTGTCTTTTAATTGGATCATTTAGTCCATTTACATTTAAAGTAATTATCGATAAGTATGTGCTTTATGCCATTTAAAAATTGTTTTCTGGTTATTTTTGCAATTACTGAAACAAGAACAAAGGATTTAGAATATTACATAAACTTGATTGATGAAGCAGTAGCAGGGTTTGAGAGGATTCACTCCAATTTTGAAAGAAGTTCTACTGTGCGTAAGTGCTATCAAACAGCGTTGCATGCTACAGAGAAATCCTTCATGAAAGGAAGAGTCAATCAATGCAGCAAACTTCATTCTTATTTTAAGAAATTGTCATAGCCACCCCAACCTTCAGCAACCACCACCCTGATCAGTCAGCAGCCATTAACATTGAGGCAAGACCTCCACCAGCAAAAGATTACCACTTACTGAAGGCTCAGATGATGGTTAGCATTTTTTAATAATAAAATATTTTTAAATTAAGGTATATACATTGTTTTTTAGACATAATACTGTTACACAGTTAATACATCACAGTGTAGTGTGAACATAACTTTCATATGCACTGGGAAACCAAAACATCTGTGTGACTTGCTTTGTTGCAATTTTCACCTTATTGTGGTGGTCTGGAACCAAACATGTGATATCTCCGGTATGTCTGTATCTATAAATGCAATGTTTGTACTCTTATTTTGAGCAAACTGTTATCCGAGAATAAGAAAGTATTTTACCTTCATTTATTCCTTCTTTGATGCTCTTCCTTTCTTTATGTAGATCTGAGTTTTTGACCTCTATTATTTTCCTTCTCTCTAACGAACCTCTTTTAATATTTCTTCCAAGGCAGGTCTACTGGCAACAACTTCCCTCATTTTTTGTTTATATGAGAGAGTCTTTATTCTTCAAATATCTTCTCCATTCTCTTCTTGCTTGCCTGTTTCTGAGGAAAAATAAGATGTAAACTTTTTTCCCCCCTCTTTCTGGGTAATGTGTTTTTTCCTCTGGCTTCTTTCATGATTTTTTTGTCTTAGGTGTAACATCTTCAAACTACAGAAAACCAAGGTGTAGGGATTTTTTTTGAAATTTATCCTGCTTGATGATCTCTGAATTTCCTGGATCTGTGGTTTGGTGTCTGACATAAATTTTGGGAACTTCTTGGTCATTATTTTTTCAACTATTTCTTCTATTCTCTGTCTTCTCCTTTTAGTATTCCCACGATGGATACGTTATCTTTTGTAATTGTCCCACAGTCCTTGGTTATTCTGTATTTTTTTTGTTTTTCAGTCTTTGTTCATTTTTCTTTTCAGTTTTTGAGGATTCTATTGATGTATCCTCTAGGTCAGATTCTTTCCTTGGCTGTGTCCAGTCTACTAATAAGCCTGTCAAGGCAGTCTTCATTTCTGTTAGTGTTTTTGATCTCTAGGATTTCCTTTTTGGTTCTTAGTATTTCCATCTCTCTGCTTACATTGCCCATCTGTTCTTGCATGTTGTCTACTTTATCCATTAGAGCCCTTAGCATATTAATCATAATTGTTTTAAAATTCTTAGTCTGATAATTCCAACATCCCTGCCATGTCTGATTCTGATACTTGCTCTGTCTCTTCAAATTATGTTTTTTGCCTTTTGTTATGCTTTGTAACTTTTCCATGATAATCAGACACAATGTACTAGGTAAAAGAAGCTACTGTACATAGACCTTTAGTAATGTGGTGGTTGAGATGTTGGGGGAGGGGATGCATTCTATAATCCTATCATTAGGTCTCAGTCTTTCAATGAGCCTATGCCTCTGGACTGTGAAATTCTCATGGTATTTTTCTCTTGCCTTAGGTGGGACTAAATGACTAGAGTGGGCTGGAGTTGGGTATTTCCCTTCTCTAGGTCAGTTAGGCTCTGATAATAGCCCAGCAGGTTAGACTCTTGTTAGTTTCCCCTGAGGGCAGGTCTTTCCAAGAAGAAGAGTTCTCTGGGTATTTCAAGATTGTTCCTTTTCCCCTTCCCTTCTCAGAGCCTGAGTGGATTTTTTTCCCCTGATATTTACTGTGGGAACCTGGTTGAGCTGCTGGAGATAAACCTCACCATATTGTGAGCCCGCCTATGACTGGGACCTCTTGGAATTTTTAACTCAAAGTTTCCCACACTGAGACTTCAGCAGTTCATTAATTGTAGTTCAGATTTTCCTACCTTGGCACTGGTTCCCAGGGAGGGTGGTTTCTGCTCATGAGTCTCTGCTCTAGTAAGCTACAACTCCCTGTATTTGCCTGTATGTCTTTCCAGTCTTGGGGGCTGAAGTTTTCCCTGTGTCCTCCCCTCTCTCATGGATCCAAGAAGAGTCATTGCTCTTTTAGTCTGTTCAGTTTTTACTTGTTGTTAGGATGGAGTGGCAACTTCCATGCTCCTTGCATGTGAAACCAGAAGTCTGAAATAGAACCTTTACAGAGGTAATCAAGTTAAAATGGGACATTATTCCAATGTGTCTGATGGGTGGGCCTTATTCCAATGTGTTTGATGTCCTTCTTAGGTTTTTTTGCAAAACAATTTTTTTGAACTTCACTTGACTCCTTTGTTTCCATATCTCTATTGAAATTTTTCATTTCTTCGTGCTTATTGTCTTTTTCACTTGTTCCTTTCATATATATCATAAATGATTTAATGAGTTCTTTAACATCACATAAAATAATCATAGTTATTATAAGTACCTCTCTGGTAGCTTCAACATCTGAGCCATCTCTGATTGCTAAATCTGTTGACAGTGGCCTGATTTTACTTCTGTTTACTAGTTTTTGATTAAATGGTGGAGATAATGTAGAAAAAGTATAACTTTTTTTTTTTTTTAAATTTTTTATTTATTTATTTATTTTTGGCTGTGTTGGCTCTTCGTTTCTCTGCGAGGGCTTTCCCTAATTGCGGCAAGTGGGGGCCACTCCTCATCGCAGTGCGCGGGCCTCTCACTATCGTGGCCTCTCCCATTGCGGAGCACAGGCTCCAGACGCGCAGGCTCAGAAGTATAACTTTTTAGGAAGAAGAGGAATGGGCTTCCTCTTCTTCTTTTGAGCCATTAATGTATGGTTGAGTCAACGTAGTAAGGAGTAAGGTGGATTTAGGTTTTCTCGTTTATTTTTACCTTCAGGGCATCACAGTCTTCAAATTCTTCTAGCAGTGGGCTGTTATTATCTTGTACTTAGAGTAGTGGCTGGATTACCACATAGTTTTTTCTCAGTGTTTCAGTCATCCCTGGATGCCTTCACCAAAGGCGGGAGGGTCTCTCTCCGTTCTCTTTCCTGTCCCACAGTGGTAAACTACTGTTTTTTATTGCTTGTGCTCTGCTAATTGTGTTTGGGGGTAGTTCTCTGTTGTTCTGATCCAGTCTAGTCTTAAGCAGACCCTGTTAGTTTACCAGTTTACAGCTTTTATAACAACTTCAACTCAAATCTGCAAGCTCGGGAGAAATCTCGATTAAAATTCAAAGCTCTCCTTCCATCTTTATGCTGGAAACTGCATCTCAGTGTTCCCCACATTCACACGAACTCTAGTTTTTTTGTCTTCTCATATTCTCTGTCTCATAGCAACAGGAGTAGTTACATCTTTTTAAAAGTATGTTCTTGAATCCAAGAAGGCTTCATGGAGGTAGTTTTACTTGAGCTGGCCAAGGTTTCTATAGGCAGAAATGGGTAGACAGCGAATTCCAGAAAGAGCCATAACTGAGAGCAAAATATAGTCAGCATTGGAAGAGGTATGGTGTGCCCCTCTAGGAGTGTAGTGATGTTTGAGGGTATCATCTAGATGATCACAGAATTCCCTGATGCATAAATGCAACTGTTTTGTGAGACTTGGGGCCATATTTGTTTCCCATGCTGGTGAAACAGACCATACTATTTATCTAAGTGTAGTGTTTGGGGATATGAGCCTATCATATCATACTCTTTCTTATTTTCATCTGCCTGCAGTGCCCCAAAGGAATAGCCCCATATTCCAGAGAGGAATAATTCTGGGAAAAATATTCATAAGAGAACATGAATTCAGTTGCATAGATTGTGAAACACCAGTCATTGTCCTGTTTTTTTGTTACAGTGTAAAATATTGTACCCATTTAAATCTGAACTAGAAACCAAAACCCAAGAAAAATTATGAGCTTCAGTTTGTGTAGAGGCTAATCACTGCAGTACCGTATTGTGTCCCATTCTTTTCCATGTCACCTCCACCCATCTGCCCATCTATGTCTATTGGTAAGAACAGTGAAGGGGGAATGAAAACTCTACTAAGGTGAAGAGAACAAAACTCTTGTTCATTTCTCCTCAGCTGCTCAAAAACAAAACAAAACTTCAGAAGATGGAAATAATTCAGTATCTATGTTTCCTGGATTTATTTTGTTTATCCAAAGCAATTTATCCAGATAAACCTTCCTTATACTTCTGTCGTAGTTGATTATACCATCAGGAAAAAATGCTAAGTTTTAAGAAAATATTTGTTGTTTAAAGCTTATAAGAAGTAGGCTTGAGAAAATAAATTATGGTTGTAACCCAAATCAAACTACTTCTTTATCACCTGGCATTATTACCATTTTTGTTTTAATGCTTTTAAATTAGTTGGTAGGTGAAGAGAGTGGGTCACCACACCTTGGTGTAATGATATTGCTGGGAAGGTGTCACCTTGATGCAAACAAAACCTCCTCATCGAAGCCGAAATGGAGCTATGATATGAGATTAGGGGAATTCCTGCAGCTTGTATGTATTGAAGCACATTATATATTTATGTCCAGATCTAGGTTTGTTTCAAACCTCTTTTGCTGTTCTCTCTTTGGCTCTGCCAACTGAATGGGTGAGGGATTCAGTCTCCCATGCTAGGGCTTCTCCTAAGGGAAAGAGATGGCACACTTCCATTTTGATATAAATAGGCTGACTTTCTGTTTCTCTAAGCCTCCATTTTGTGTACTGAAAGAAAAACAAAAGGATACAGCCTATGAGGTCCATCCCTCTAGCATATGGTACAGAGCCAAAGATACACTGTGTCTGATTGTTTTTGTTGATACTTGGTGTGCTTATAAAAAAACAATAGCAAGCTTTCATTAGGTTTTAATTTTGTAACAGTTGTAAGCACCTTACATTTCATTTAATCTTTCCAATAGCCCTGTGAAGTAAATACTTTTATTTTCATTTTATAAAGATGGGGAAACTGAGCCTCAGAGTGGAAGTGAATTGTCCAAGTCACACAATGTTGGAGCTGGAATTTTAGCATAGGCAGTCTAACTATAGATTCCATGCTCTTAACTGGGGATTGGCAAATTTTTCTTTAAAGGTCAGATGGTAAATGTTTTAGGCTTTGCAGGCCATGTGGTCTCTGTTGGAACTACTCAGCTATGCTGTTGTAGCACAAAAGCAGCCATAAACAATATATAAATTAATGGGTATAGCTGTGCTCCAATAAAACTTTATTTATAAAAACAGGTGGATAGCAGGATGTAGACTGTGAGCTGTTTGTTGTATTGCTTGTTGAATTCTGCCCTTTAACCACTATGAAATACTGTCACATTATTAAGGATTAATAATTCATGAGTAACCAAGGTATTTTCCTTGTTCTTTTATGGAGATATACAGTGCTCTTAGTCTTGTAGAATAAAAAACCAAAAGGATACTTAGCATTTGTATTCTTTGGTTTATAAAAATATTTCCATGTTTATATCTACATATACATCTATCTATATAAATGTATATACATAGATGTGGAGGTGTACATATACGTAGATGTGCGGGTGCATGCAGGGGTGTGTGTGCATATGTGTGCGTGTGTTTGGGATATATATAGATATACACACAATATATATACACACTTTCTATATTTTTATATGTGTAGAAGGACATCCATTAAAATGTTAATTGTGGTTATCTCTTGGATTGAGTTGGGTAATGTTCTGAATTTTCTTCTATAAAAGTGACTTTCCCAAGTTTTCTATAATGCATATTTATTACTGACTGGAATCAGACCAAATTAAAATTACAAAAATACATTTATCAAGTTTTTTTTCCTGGGCAGGAGGCAGAGGAGAAAAGCAGAGAAGGCATAGCATTGGGTAGAAGCTAGAACCAGGAGAAATAGGCTGCTCAGGAACCTACCAAGGTTTAACAGATCTGACAGTATGAGTTTTTGATTTTCAGCTCCATATATATCCTTACTGTCTGATCTGTGAAAATGAGTAAGGGCCTTTAAAATGGTTTTCTTTTTCTACTTATCATGATATCAAGTTTCCTTTTCAGCAGGCACTGAGAGACATTAGAAGAAATTTTTTACTTTCTGGTTCATGTATAACGCACACAGTAGGCTCCTGCAGGACCAGTAGCTTCCCCAGCGTCCAGCTCCTGTAGTGTGGGGTGGTTTCTGCAGTACATGGGATCCAGCAGCTCCCAGCTGCTGAAAGCTTCCTTTGGTAACCTTCTCTTAGGTGGTTTCGTAGTGAAGTGTCTATGATGAGATACTTCCCATGAACCCACATGAGAGTGAGTTTCTGACAAGTTCCAAAGAGCAGATTTCTAGCAAGTTTTACTGATGTGGCACCACAGCAACCTCTCTGTCATTTGGTTAGCCATAGTTAGCTCCTCTCCATCAATGTCTGGATCTCAGACCTGTTAGAGGTGGGTTATGGGGGTAAGGAGGAACTCTTCCTTGGGCATTCTGTGTTACCCTTGGGATAGTGATTGCTTCTAATATGTGCTATTTCTATACTTAGAATTGTCTTTACTTCTTCCTAGCGAATCCCTAGTTACTCCAATCTCCTATTATAATTATAATTCTTTATATTAAACTTGTTAACATTACTATGTCATTTATTTCTCCTTTGTGGACCCGGGCTGATACACCGGCATACTGAATATGGCTGCTTAGGATGTCTAAGGACCAGGAGACATTCTTCTTAGGTAACCAAGAGCGAGCAAATGAAAATGGGAGAGTGAACATTGACCTTTCTGACAGATACAGAAGGGCTAAATCAGGAGTGGGTTTATAATCCAGAACCAGGTGCTGTTGTTCTTATTTTCTGAGTTGGATGAAACTGCTCTCAGTCTTTCCTTGATACCTTTCACATTGCCTAACTGATATGGACTTTATATCTTAAAGTTAGTTTCATGCATGTGGTTAAATACCTTTTCCTAGAATGGGAATGTTATAGAATGGCAAATATAAGTTTGGAGCCAAGCAGATCTATTTGAGTCCTGGCTTCATTATTTACTAGCTATATGACCTTATATAAATAAATTAGTCTGAGTCAGTTCAGTTTCCCCCTTTGTAAAATGGGGACAGTACTACCTACGTAACTTGTTATTGAAGGATTAAGAACAATGAGTATAAAAGCCATAATATGGTGCTTCATACATAGTAATTGCTAAGTAAATGGTAGCTAGTAATTATTGTTGTTATTGTTCAGTGTGCACAGAAAATGACCCTTTAAGTAGATGCAGAGAAAACGAGGAAGCAAGAGTTTTGATCTCAAAGCTGGACCCACACATTTGTCAGGAGCAGATTGTAACATGGCAGTGTGAAAGACTTTCCCTTAGCCCCTTTCCTTTCAGGAAGACCCACATCTATAGCCTATAATTGGACAGTGAAGAGTCAGGATGGAGTCCAAGGGCAGATGTTGGAAGTAGCACTGGTCCTGTTAGGTCCTGACTTAGCTCGGTGTGTTTATGTGCAAGTGAGAGGGGCTGGCTCTCAAAGGGTGATAGTGATTGAGTACCGATCATATGATACCAATAGCTATGACTCCTACTGCTCTCTGCATGAGTAGGCTTGCTCTTGATACAGATTCCCCTGATTTCTCGGGAATAAGAGAGGGCTTATTTGATATGCATACCAGGATGTGTATATGTGTTGCGGTGGTGGTGAGTATCTTTTAGCTGGGCTCCTGCTGTGATTGACTCTTCACAGCTACAACAAAATGTGCATGTTGCTTGGCTCCCTTCCATGTCTCTCTGAAACAAGACAGATTCCCATTCTTCTTGCTTGGGACCACGTCCTGGCTGAGCTTCTGGTATGTCACATCTGCCTCTCTGTGTGTGTCTGTCTGTCTCTGTACTTGTCAGCAACATTCATCAGTGGAAGGAAGAGCAGAAATGAAAGTAGCTTCTGCAGTTGCAGCTCTGTGGATGACTTTGGCCGAGCCTGGCTAAGTAGACTATGCCTGGATTAGGCTGGTTTTCCATGGAGGTAGAGTAGGTGATTTTTTTGGATTAAGTTATTAAGGACTCCTGTTAACATTTATTGACTACTTCATCTGTGCAACATTCTACACTACATGTAAACAGATTATCTAATTTTAAACCTCAGAAGACTACTATGAAGTAGGTGCTATTATTTTTGTTTTGCTTTTCTTTTTAAAAATGTTTTATTTCTCTTTTTATTCATGAGTTGGAAAGGCTTTAAAACTTCTCCCTGAGAACAAATTGTTTGCTTAAAAGTACAACTCGCTACAGAGATCTGGTTTTTATTACTAAATCAAGTAGGTTCTGTTATCCACTTTTATAGATGGGAAAACTGAGGCTCATGTCAGGTTATTTATCCAAGGTCACACAGCTAAAAAGTGGCCTTCATTCACTGACTTTTTTGAGCATCTCTTATGTACACGGTGCTGTTCCAAGTGGTAGAGAAATAACAAAACAAAAGACAAATATCGCTGCCCTCATGGAGCTTATACTTCTAATGGTAAAAGACAAATAAAAATTGCAATCTTATACAGATGACCCTTGAACAACACAGGTTTGAACTGCATGGGTCCACTTATATGTGGATTTGTTTTAAAAAAATATGTGCTACAGTACTACATGATCCATGGTTGGTTTAATCTGTGGATATGGAACCACAGATGTGGAGGGCCAACTGTAAAGTTATAACGTAGATTTTCTTTCTTTTTTTTTTAATTATTTGGCTGCACTGGGTCTTTGTTGTGGCATGCAGGATCTTTAGTTGTGGCATGCTGAGTCTTTAGTTGTGGCATGCGAACTCTTAGTTGTGGCATGCGGAATCTAGTTCCCCAACCAGGGATTGAACCTGGGCCCCTGAATTGGGAGCACGGAGTCTTAGCCACTGGGCAACCAGGGTAGTCCCTATATGTGGATTTTCAAGTGTGCGCAGAGTCAGTGATCCAATCCCTATGTTGTCAAGGTTCAACTGTATAGTAATAAGTGTTGAGGAGAAATATAAAGCAGAGAAAGGGGTACAGGGAATGTGTGTGTAGGATTGCAGTTTAGAGAAGGTGGTCAGAAAAGATGTCATTGAGAAGGTGACATTTGAGTAGAGCTTTGGAGGAGGTGAGAGAGTGAGCCATGAAGGTATCTGTAGGGAAGAGCATTCTAGGCAAAGGGAACAGAATATCAAAGGCCTTTATGCAGGAATATTCATGGAATGGTCAAGGAACAACAAAGAGGCCAGTGTAACTGGAGCACAGTGAGCAGAAGCGAGAGTAGGAGGTGAGATCAGAGCGGTAACAGGATCTGGGCTGTATAGATCCTTAGAGCCATTGTAAGGATTTGGCTTTTACTCTGAGACTGGAGGGTTTGGGCAGAGGAGTGATATGTTATGATAGGCTGATCCTGTTTTAAAAAAAAAAAGCCATATCTGTTATATTGAGAATAAACTGAGGAAAGGGGTTCTAGTAAGGAGGAAATAACTAAGTGATTTGTCTAAACTTTGAGTTTAATAAACTCTGAATGTAGGACTGGATCCAGTGTTTTGTGGGGTGTGAGGTTTTATACAACTTTGGGAGCCTTCTTTAAGTGAAAGAATTCAAAAGTAGGTGTGAATGTGAGCTTTTTAAATTGAAAAGAGAGAGGGACTAGGAAAGGGTCTGTGTAAGTAAGGGACTCTGAAGCATAAGCTTCATTAGCTTCACAAGTAACTCTGCCTCTAAGTGAATTACTATGTACCAGACTCTATGCTAGGCCCTGGGAACAAAGGGATGGATAAATCAGTGATTTAGACTTAACACCTGGACTATTGTAAAGCCATCTATCTGGCTTTCCTTATCTCCTTCTCCTTCAATCTGCCCAGCATACAACTAGAAGATTTATTTTCCTGAATCACTTCTTCATCACTATATACTCCCCTTTTAAAAAGCCTCTAATTGTCTTTC
>NW_020172464.1:565033-596092 GCF_003031525.2 Neophocaena asiaeorientalis asiaeorientalis | reverse complement strand
CCACTGAATGAGAGTTATGAAAGTTGGGGCCTATAATTCATTTTAAACAGTCTTCCCCAGGTGATTATGATGCAGATGGCTATACTTTATAGTTAATGAGCTAAGGCCAAAGCTCCTTACTATGGAATATCATCCATGATCTTGACCCAGCTGCATCTTTCCTATTCTTAACATAGACCCCCGCATTCTAGCTATTGTCCCCCAAACATGCTTTACACACTCTCGACTCTGTAGAGCCTTTGATCACTTTGTCCCACCTGGCCGGAATGCCTTTATCGCCTCTCTGCCTCTCCAAACCTTAGCCATTCCTTGAGTCCTAGTTCATATCTAGTCTTTCTTGGTGTCTTCTCTGACCCAAGAATTCACATCCTCCAAGCTCCCAGAGTACTCATCAGCAACCTTGTCATATTTATTGCATTGTTTTACTTCTCAGACATGTCTTTTACCTTAACCAGACCGTAAACTCCCTCAGGGTAAGGTCCGTTCCTTTACCTTTTTGTATCTCCCAAGGGCCTTACCCAGTACTGAGTGAGCAGAAAAACAAGAGGAGGAGGCAAGAAAGAGTGTTTATGTTCATAATGGACCATATTTTTGTCTTTATATTCTCATTTAGTAGAGCATAACAAATTCCCAAACAACTACTTTTTGATGAACAACACAGATTTGGTTCATAAATACAGGTTCCAAAAATACATTGAGGATGAAAACTTCTTTCACTCACATTCTCTCATTACAGGAAGATACTGGGTGATATACTACTGGATACTGGCTGCTGTTTTAGTAAATATTTCAGAAATGTGCTATTATTTTTACATTTTTATCCAAGGTTGTATTTCATGATTTGTTGCTCTTAAAGGAGTTGATCTGCATGCTGAAATAGTTCAGTCCTAGGCTATTTGGAAAAAGGAACACCACCACCAAAGTATACCTAGAGATTGCACTGGGATCTGCTAAAGATTGACATCACATTTATTAGTGTTTAAGGTAAGGTGATGGTTCTAGAGTCATTCTCATTAAGATGTTCAGGCAAATGAGTATATGGTCATCCCTTAAGTATCCTAGCGGGATTGGTTCCAGGACCCCACATCCCCCACCATAGATACCAAAATCCATGGATGCTCAAGTCCCTTATATAAAATGGCATAATATTTGCATAGACCCTATGCACATCCTCCCAAATACTTTAAATCATCTCTAGATTACTTATAGTACCCAATATAATATAAATATAATGTAAATGCTATGTAAGTAGTTGCCAGCATGTGGCAAATTCAAATTTTGCTATTTGTAACTTTCTGGAATTTTTTAAAAAAACATTTTTGATCTATGGTTGGTTGAATCCACAGATGAAGGACCCGTGGATATGGAGGGCCAACTGTAATATCTACATTTTTTAAAGGAGGGCAAACCTTAGGCACAGGTTAATAAACCATGGTCAGGCAGTGAGGTTGTAATATTGCTGCAAGTAGAGCTTATGGAGCCTTGGTTTTTCTATTTCTATAGAAGAGGCAGCATAGTTTAGTACACTGATTTTCAAACTTTTTTAGAGTCTTAATGTTCTAAAAAGTTGCTCTGAGGGCCACTGAGGGCAAGGGTCTGGTGGTTAGGGCTGATATTGTTGTGAGAGAGAGAAGTATTTAAGTTTCATTTGGCTTCTGTCTGCATCACAAACGGTAGAGCTAACCATGGTAAGAAGGAATCCAATGTCAAGATAAGAGTGGATATATGCATATGTATAACAGATTCACTTTGCTGTACATCCGAGACTAACACAATATCGTAAATCAACTATACTGCAATAAAAATTTAAAAAAAGAAATAAAACAGTAAGATGAGCTTGTGACCTTAAGTTTCTTGGCCCAGACAGTTTATATCCCAGGAGACTGAACACAGATGGGATTATGGCACTGCTGTTAGAGTTCTTTAAGGAATCATGAAAGTGGACTAGGTCCATAAAGAAACTGGGAGAGGAGCAGATACTGACCTGATTTTCAAAAGAGAGAAGGTAGAGTCTGAACTATAGGCTCATAAGCTCAAATTCTAGAGCAAGTAATATTTTAGAACATTACTAATGTTTTCGAACCCAAGTTTGTGTGCCTGTCGCACAGTGAAGCCAAACTAATTGAAATGTTGGAGTTTGGAGCAGAGCAAGGTTTATTGCAAGGTCCAAGCAAGGAGAACAGGCAGATCATGCTCAAAAGACCTGAACTCCCCAATTGTTTTCGGGAAAGAGTTTTTATAGGCAAAATTTGTGAGGAGGGCTGCAGGGTGTGTGACCTTCCTCTGATTGGTTGGTGGTGAGGTAACAGGGTGATGTTCCAGGAATCTCAATCATCAGCCTCTGGTTCTGACCATTTTGGGGTCCAGTGCTTGTGCTCAGCCTGAAGTTACCATCCTCTACCTGGATGGGGCCTTAGTTCCTGTAGAACAACTCAGAGACGTGTACCAGATTGTTATGTATAGCCCTTGAGGAGGAAGTAGGACTCTCCTCTATCGCTGCTGTACCACTGTTTCCTTCTGCATTTCCTCACTCTCCTAATTAGTAACTTTTTGAAACTGCCCTTTGGAACTCAGGGAAGGTCTAGGAGGCTGAAAGTCCCTTTCTTACAAACAAGAAACGGAGGACACGGAAAGGCTCTTGTAACCAGGAGGGCCCCACAGGGTCCTGCTTGGTTTGACTAAGAAGACAGTTATCAGTCAGGGTTCCAACAGGAAATGGATGAAACATTCAAAGGGATTAGGGGAGAGAGTTTAATGAAAGAACTATTTACAGACATGTGGGACAGAGTTAACTACAAAAAAGGCAGTTTCATATGGTTTAACTTAATAGAACCAAAGCTAGTGTAACCAGAGCAGAATGAGTAAGGGGTAAGAGGTATGCAGGACCTTGTGGCCATAAAAAGTCATTGAAAGTAGTTTGGAAAATGTAATAGAAAGCCACTGTTTGGTTTTTAGCAGTGGAGTGACATGATATGGTTGCTGAGTGGAAAATACAGTTGCCCCTTGAACAACATGGGGGTCAGGGGTACTGATTCCTATGCAGTCAAATCTGCATATAATTTATAGTTGGCTCCCCATATCTATGGTTCTGCATCCATAGGTTCAACCAACCACAGATCTTGTAGTACTGTAATATTGAAAAAAATCCGTGAATAAGTGGACCCACGCAGTTTAAACCTCATGTTGTTCAAGGCTTAACTGTAGATTGTAGTGGGGAAAGAGTGGAGGCAGGGAGACTAATTAGGAGGATTTTGAAGTGAATTGTGTTTTATTTAGTCTAGGGTTGTTACAGAAGAAGAGATAGAAGTAGAAAAATTCAGCATATAATGTGTAGGTAGAATCTATAAGTCTTTTCAATTATTTGTGTGTGAAGAAGGAAAAAGATGATAAATTAAGGATGCCTAAGCTTTTTGCCTTGATCAGTCAGATGGAAGGTGATATCATTTATCAAGAAAGGGAAGATGAGAGAGGAGCATGTTTAGGGAGAATTCAAGTAGTCATGAAATAACTCACAACAGTATCTTTTACTTCTGTGATAAGGTTTCTAGATTCAGGTATTAGATAAATGGAACTCTGTAAGCCAGCATTTCTATGTTCCATGAATTGGCATTCCACATAATAAAGGAGTTTTATGGTCCAATAAGTTATAAAATACTGTGCTAAACAAAGTTGTCTTTTTTTCTTTAACTGGAGTACTTTTCAGAGACTTTGATAGGCTACCATAGATTGTGAAACTCCCAAAGGGGAATATTACTTAGTCATGGAACTTTTTATTTTTAAATGACAATTTTGAGGGTTCTGGAAATGTTACTGTATATATGATTTATCTGTGATGTACCCAGATCTCAGTAGAGAATCTGACAGTCTTTCATGACCTTTCTGTGGAGAAGGTGGACAATTATAGATTAAATGATATACATTTGGACACTTGGTTCGTGATTAAAATACCAGGAATTATGAAAGTTTAATGCAGTGGTTCTTCACATCAGCATTACTTGGGGAGCTTGTTCAAAGTACTGTCTCAGTCCAAACATACTGACTCAGTCTCTGGTGGTGAGCCCAGGAAAACATACTGTGAAAAAGTTTCCTCAGATAATTCCAGTGCAAGGCCTTGGTTAAGACTCAGTTTTGGAAAGAGCATGAGCCCAAAGCCAAAAATTCAGGTGAGAATATTGACTTTATCATTTGTTGATTCTATGATCTTAGACAAGTTTCTTAACTGATCTGAACCTAAGTTTCCTCAGCTGTAAAATAGGAAATAATAATGCCTACTTAGTAGGATTGCAGTAAATATTAAATGAGGTAAATT
The DNA here is from genome assembly GCF_003031525.2 of Neophocaena asiaeorientalis asiaeorientalis. Taxonomy (NCBI): domain Eukaryota; kingdom Metazoa; phylum Chordata; class Mammalia; order Artiodactyla; family Phocoenidae; genus Neophocaena; species Neophocaena asiaeorientalis. The sequence goes on along the minus strand of NW_020172464.1, from coordinate 591,783 downwards.
ATAATTTAAAAAATACTATTTGTTGAGGGGATTACTATTGCTAGGCACTTTCATACATCATATCATTCTTTCCATGGGTGGCCCCCAGGATGAGACTTTGGGTCAAGGGACTGGCCAGAGCAAGAGGAGTGGTAGAGAGTGAAGTTGTAGGTTGAGGACTGAGTAGCTGGAGAGAGCTGTGACTTGAGAGGAAACATGGAAACGTAACAGTCAGCACTAGAGAACCTTATGGTTCTAACAATAGAGATCATAGCTTTAGGATCTGGGTTTGAATCCCAGTTCTGCCACCAATTTTCTGAATGTCCTTGTGCAAGGAACTTGTTCTCCATGATTCTGTTTCCTCATCTGTAAAACAGGGATAAAAACAATACTTCACTCATAGAATGTTGTGGTGAGAATTAAATGAATTAATGTATATAAAGCATCTGGCAAGCAGTAGAATTTTAGGAAAGTATAGCTAGTAGTAGTATTAGCAATGGGGTAGAAAGATTCAAGACTTTGTAGAGTGACTATTCTCAAGCCTCACTGGGATGAGTGGACAAGTGGAAAGAAGAGGAAAGGAATAGATGGACCAAGGTGTTTAATCCTGCTTGCTTCCAGTCCATATAAGTCTAAAGTAGGGCAAGACTGAGCCTAGAGATGGGGCAATCAATGAGGCTAATAATGTGGTGGTAGGGAAGATATAAGTAAGAGGAGATGAAACAGAGGTTGACAATCCTAGTTCATGGTTAAGCCAGCTATGAGGTGGGACATTTTGACAAGGCAAATTTGATACAGGGAACTTTATTTTTTCTACTTTTTATTCAGAAATAAAGATTCACAGGAAGATTTAAAATTAGTACAGAAAGGTCTTGATTGTTTTCACCCAGTTTCCTCCAATGGTTACATCTTAAATGACTACAGTAAAATACTAAAACCAGGAAATTGGTATTATGTGTGTGCATAGTTATTGCTATTTTTTCACATGTGTAGATTCTTGTGATCACAACACAAGATACAGAACTATTCTAGCAACACAAAAATCTCCATTGTGCTACCTCTTTATAGTCACATGCACTCCCATCTCCCATAATGTCTCTAACCTCTGGAAACCACTAATCTGTTCCCCATCTCTATAATTTTGTCATTTTGAAAATTTCTTATAAATGGAATTATATGTGACCTTTTGAGATTGACTTTTTTATATGCAGCATAATTTCCTTGTAGTCTATTAAGTTGCATGCATCTATTTCATTTCTTTTTATTGCTGACTAGTCTTCCATGGTATGAATTTACCATTGTTTGTCACTATTCACCTATTGAGGGAAATTTTCTGTTTTTCTGTTTTTTGACAATTACAAGTAAAGCTGCTATGAACAGTCGTGTATAGGTTTTGATGTGGACCTAAGCTTTCACTTCTCTCAGATAAATGCTGAGGAGGAGTGTGATTGCTGGGTGTTATGGTAAACATATGCTTAGGTTTTTTTGTCTTTTCCTAAAGAAACTGCCAACTAGTTTGGAAAGTAGCTGTATCATTTTTACATTCCCAACAGCAAAGGATGAGAGACCAGTTTCAACTTATCCTTACCAGCATTTGGAATTATCACAATTTTGAAGGGGATGTTGCTTGATTTTGTTTATTTTCAAGGCTTTGCGATAATTCACTTGCTATAAAATTCACTGATTTAAAGAGTACAACTAAATGTTTTTAGTATACTCATAGGTGTGTAGTTATATCTCATTGTGGTCCTAATTTTCTTTTCACTAATTCCTAGTGATGTTGAATATCTTTTCATGTGTTTATTTATCCATATTATTCTCTTTGAAGTATCTTTTTTTTCTTGTCAGTTTTGCTAGAGTTTAGTCAATTTTATTGATCTTAAATAACCAGATTTGGTTCATTTGTTTTCTGTATTGTTTTTGTTTTTTATTTCACGACTTCACTCTTTGCTTCCTTCCTTCTGCTTTTTGGATTTGTTTCCAGTTTAAGTTAGAACTTTAGGGTATTGGTTTGAGGCTTTTTCTCTTTTCTAGTACAGTAGTTCCTCTTTATCCATAGTTTCACTTTCTGTGGTTTCAGTTACCTGTGCTCAACCGAGGTCCAAAAATATTAAATGGAAAATTCCAGAAATAAACAATTCATAAGTTTTAAATTGGGAGCTGTTCTGAGTAGTGTGATTATTTCACACCTTCCCGCTTGGGACCTGAATCATCCTTTTGTCCAGCACATCACGCCCATTAGTCACTTAGTAGGTGCCTCAGTTATCAGACTGACTGTCATGGTATCCGAGTGCTTGTGTTCAAGTGACCCTTATTTTACTTAATAGTGGCCCCGAAGTGCAAGAGTAGGGATCCTGGCAATCTGGATATGCCAAAGAGAAGCTGTAAAGTGCTTTTTCTGAAAGCACTTCAAAAGAAAAGTGAAAAGGTAAGTTTTTGATTTGATAAGAAAAGGAAAAAGTCATGTGCTGAGGTTGCTAATGAGATCTACAGTAAGAATGAATCTTCTATCTGTGAAATTGTGAAGAAAGAAAAATTTGTGCTAGTTTTGCTGTTACAACTCAAACTGTAAAAGTTACGGCCACCGTGCATGATAAGTGCTTAGTTAAGATGGAAAAGGCATTAAATCTGTAAAATAAGATACTTTGAGAGAAAGACCACCTTCATACTTTTATTACAGTATATTATAATTGTTCTATTTTATTACTGTTCTTCTCTTGCTGTGCCTAGTTTATAAATTAAACTTTATCATAGGTATGTATGTATAGGAAAAACATATATAGAGTTTGGTACTATCCATGGTTTCAGGCATCCACTGAGGGTCTTGGAACACATCCACCACAGATAAGGGGGGACTACTGTGTAAGCGTCTAGTGCTATAAATTTCCCTCTCGGCACTTCTTTAGCTGTATCCCTCAAAGTTTGATATGTTTATTTTCATTCAACTCAATGTATTTTAATTCCTTTGAGACTTATTCTTTGACTTAAGGATTATTTAGCAGTATGTTGATGAGTTTCTAAGTGTTTGGAAATTTTCCTGTTAATGTTTCTGTTACTGATTTCTAGTTTGATTCTAGAGTGGTTGGGCAGCATACTCTGTATGGTTTCAATTTAAAAAATTTTGTTCACATTTGTTTTGGCGCAGGATGTGGTCTATCTTGATATATGTTCTATGTGCATGTGATAAGAATGTGTATTGTTGACTGGAGTGTTCTATAAATGTCAGTTAGACACTGGTTGATAGTGTTGTTGTATTCTTCTATATTCTTGTTGACTTTCTGTCTAGTTTTGTCAGTTTTTCAGACAGGTGTGTTGAAATATTCCATTATAATTGTCTATTTCTTATTTCATTTCAGTATTTGCTTCAGATATTTTGCAGCTCTGTTGTTTGGGGCATAAACATTGTCATTGTGTTATGTCACCTTGGTGGATTGAAAAAACTTGGTGGATTGACATTTTTTCATTTTATAATGTCCTCTCTATCTCTGATTAAGTAGGATACTAGCTGCGGGGTTTTTGTAGATGCCTTTTATCAGATTGAGGAAGTTCCCCTCTATTCCTATTTGAGTGTTTCTGAGATGAAAATGTGTTGAATTTTTTCAATTTTTTTCTGCATCTATTGAGATGACCTTTTTAAAAAAAATTCTGTTCATATGGTATAGTCATTTTTTTTTGAAGTTAATATATCCTTGTATTCCTGGGATAAATCCCAGCTAGTCATGGTGTATAATTCTTTCTATATGTTGATGGATTTGGTTTGCAAGTAGTTTTGTTGGGGACTTTTGAGTCTATATTCATGAGAGATATGGGTCTGTAGATTTTTTTTTTCACATGATGTCATTATCTGATTTTTGGTATCAATGTAATAACAGTCTCATAGAATAAGTTGGGAAATGTTCCCTCTTCTATTTTGGGAAAGTTTTTCAAGAATTGGTATGAATTCTTTCAGTATGTGATAGAATTTACCTATAAAGTCACCTGGTCCTGGGCTTTTCTTTAGTGGGAGGGATTTGATTACAGATTCAATTTCTTGTTAAAAGTCTATTCATATTTTCTGTTTTTTTCTTGAGTCAGTTTTGGTCATTTGTGTTTCCTAGGAATTTATCCATTTCATCTGTTATTTAGTGGCATGCAGTGGTTCATACTATTCATAATCCTGTTTACTTCTGCAATATCACTGTCTTAGCTTGGGCTGCTATGACAAAGTACCTGGCTGGCTTTATAAACAGTGGACATTTATTTCTCACAGTTCTAGAGGCCGGAAGTCTGAGATCAGGGTACTAACACGGTCAAGTTCTGGCAAGGCCCTCTTCTGGATTGTAGACTGACATCTTCTTGCTGTGTCCTCACATGGCAGAAAGGGGCAAGGGAGCTCTCTGGGGTCACTTTTATTATAAGGGCACTAATCCCATTCATGAGGGCTCTGCTCTTATAACCTAATCACCTCCCAAAGGCCCCACCACCAAATATCATCACACTGGGGATTAGGTTTCAACATAGGAATTTGGGGTGGGGGGACACAAACATGCAATCTATAGCAGCTACGTTTTTTATTTCTGATTCTAATACCTTGAGTCTTGTCTCTTTTTTCTTTCTTTCTTCCTTTTGATCAGCCTGGCTAAATGTTTGTCAATTTTGTTATCTTGTTAGAGAACCAAATCTTGGTTTCATTAATTTTTTTGCCATTTTTCTATTTTCTTTATTTTTGTTCGAATATTTATTTATTTATTTATACCTCTGTTTAGGTTTAGTTTGCTCTTCTTTTTCCAGTGACTTAAAGTGGAAGGTTAGCTTATTGATTTGTGATCTTTCTTCTTTTTTAAAACTAGGCATTTACAGCTATAAAGTACTCTCTAAGCATTGCTTTCACTGGATCCCATAAGTATTACATTCATCTCAGATTTCCCTTGTGATTTCTTATTTGACCCATTTGTTATTTAGGTGTGTTTTGTTTAATTTCACATATTTGTGAACATACCAAATTTCTTTCTGTTACTGATTTTATAATTTTGTTCTGTTGTGGTAGAAAAAATACTTTGCAGGATTTCCATCCTTTTAAAGGTATTCAGAGTTGTTTTATGGCCCAGCATATGGTCTATTGTAGAGAGTATTCCATGTGCACTTGAGAAGAATGTATACCCTGCTGTTGTTGGGAGACGTGTTCTATATATGTCCTTTAGGTTTAGCTGTTTCATAGCGTTGTTCAGTTCTATTTCCTTGTTAATGTCTTTTTGTTCTATCCATTATCGGATGTGGATGATTGACGTCTCCAAGTATTATTGTAGAATTGTGTATTTCTCCCTTATTTTTCTGTCAGATTTTGTTTCATGTAATTTGGTGTTCTGTAATTAGGTGTATATAATTGTCATATATTCCTCATGGACTGTCCCTTTTATCATTATAAAATTACCCTCTTTATCTCAAACACTTTTTGTTTTAAAGTCTATTTTGTCCGATATTAGTATAGCCACTCCAGCTTTCTTACTGTTGCTTTTTGCATATCTTTTTCCATCCTTTTACTTTCAATCTATTTATACCTTTGAATTTTAAGTGTGTCTCCTGTAGACAGCATGTAGTTAGATCTTCTTGTTTTATCCATTCTGACAAACTGTGCCTTTTGATTATGTTGTTGATATAATTTGCTTCATGTAAATTATTTTTACTTTTTTATTTTCTATATGCCCCATGCTTTTTTTGTTACTCTATTCCTCATTTTACTGCTTTCTTTTGCATTAAGTGGATATTTTCTAATGTAAAATTTTAACTTCTTTAATTTTTTATACTTTTGCATTATTTCCTTCATGGTTCCTTAGTGGTTTCTTAGGCTTACGTATAGATCTTAACTTAGAATCTGCTGGAGATTTATACTAACTTAATTCTAATGAGATATAGAAATATTATTCCTGTGTAGCTCAGTCCTCTTTTTCCTCTTTTTGTGATTATTATTGCTATACCTATTAGATGTTAAAAACACAACACAGTGCTATAATTATTACTTTATACAATTTTGAATCTTTTAAAGTAACTACAGTGAGGAGAACATGTATATATTTATAGCTTTTGTTATGTGAACCTTATTTCCCATTTCATTTATTCTTGTTGATCCATGTTGCCATCTAATTTCCTTAATCTAATACAGCTTTGCTCCCCACCACCTCCTTTATGTTATTGGCAAATATATTACATTTCTATATGTTATAGGTCCAACAGTGCAATTATATATTTTAAAATTGCTTTTTAAACTGGTTAAGAGAAGAAAGGAAAGAAATATGCATTTATACAGCTTTTTATAATAACATAATTACGTTTACAAGTGGTTTTTGCTTTTTTGTGTGGATTGGAAATACTGTCTGTGGTCACTTGCTTTCAGCCTAGTATTTCTTGTATGGTAGGTCTACTAGCAACAGATTCTCTGTGTTGATCAAGGAATGTCTTTATTTCACATTTATTCAAAGATAGCTTTGAGGGATATAAGATTCTTGGCTGACAGTTTTTTGTTGTTATCTTGAGCACTTTCAATATGTTTTTCCTTGACCTTCTGGCCTCCATTGTTTCTGATGACAAGTCAGCTATTAATCTTATTGGGGTTTCCTTATAAGTGACACATTTTTCTCTTACTGCTTTCCTGATTTTCTCCATGTTTTTTGGCTTTCAGCATTTTTACTATGATGTGTCTTCCTGTGAATCTGGTTGCTTTTATCATACTTGAAATTCATTGAGCTTCTTGGATGTGTAGATTAGTTTTTCATCAAATTTGAAAATGTTCAGCCATTATTTCTTTGAATATTATTTTTCTGTTCCACTCTTTACAATTTTTATTGGAGTATAGTTGCTTTACAATGTTGTGTTACTTCCTACTGTACAGCCAAATGAATCAGCTATACATATACATATATCCCCTCTTTTTTGGATTTCCTTCCCATTTAGGTCATCACAGTACATTAAGTAGAGTTCCCTGTGCTATAGTGTTCCATTCTTTCTTGTCTCTTCTGGCATTTCTGTTGCATGCAGGTTTGTGTACTTTTATGGGGGCCCATATTTCTCTGAAGCTCTTTTCATTTTCTTCCTTTTTCCTCTCTGTTATTTGGATTGCAAATAACAATGGTCTATATTCAAACTTGCTAATTCTTTTTTCTGTCAGTTCAAATCAACTGTTGAGCCCCTCTAGTAAAATTTTCCTTTTAATTATCATACTTGCAGTTTCATAATTTCATTTGGTTCTTTCTTATAGTTTCTGTCTTATTGAGAGTCTCTATTTGATGAGACATTTTCATCATACCTTTGCTTATTAAAGCATGGTATCCTTTAGTGCTTTGAGTATGTTTCTAATAGCTACTTTGAAACCTTTATCCATGAAATCTGACATTGGTTCACTCTCATAGACAATTTCTGTTGCCTGTTTGTTTCTCCATATATGGGTCAGACTTTACTGTTTCTTTGCATATCTTGCCCCATTCCCAAGGAACAAAAATACATTTTAGGTAATATATTGTAGCAACTCTGGTTACTGGGCCACATTCCTCCCCACCCTTGAGGGTGGCAGCTTGTTATACTTATTTGTTGTTTGTTTATGGCTAACAGGATCATTTGAATGAAATGTATTTCCTCCCCATAGTATGAAGCCTCTGATACTCCTTAAAGGACACAGCCTTGAGCACAGGCACAGGCACCCTGTAATAATAGTTGTTTTGGCAGGGCTCTCTTTGTCTCTGAAGGATAAATTGCTTCACAGACTGACCCAATTAAAATCAGATCCTTTGTTAGGATTTTTTTTTTAAACTGTTTCCTACAGATTCATCTCTTCAAATTTTTTCTCTTTTCTCCCTCCCTCCCTCCCTCCCTTCTTATGCTTTTTCCCTCAGCTTTACTGAGATATAATTGACATATAACACTGTGTAAGTTTAAGTTGCATAACATGATTTGATACACATATATATTGTGAAATGATTACCACAGTAGGGCTACTTCATACTTCTGTCACCTCGCATAATTACCATTTTTTTTGTGATGAGAACATTTACTGCCTTAGCAACTTTCAAGTATATAATACAGTATTGTTACCTATAGTTACCATGCTTCACATTAGATCCCCAGAACTTGTTGATCTTATAACTGCAAGTTTGTACCCTTTGACCAATATCTCCCCATTTCCCCCACTCCTCAGACTTGGCAGGAACTATTCTACTCTGTTCTATGGGGTTGGCCTTTTTAGATTTCACATATAAGTGAGATCATATGTTTGTCTTTCTTTGTCTGACTTAATTAGCATAATGCCCTCAAGGTCCATTCATGTTGTTGAAAATGGGAGGATTTCCTTCTTTCACATGGCCAAATAATATTTCTGTGTGTATATGTGTAAAATATCACACCTTCTTATTCTATCCATCCATAGACACTTAGGTTGTTTCCATATCTTGGTTACTGTGAATAATGCTGCAACGAACATGGGAGTCCAGATCTCTCTTTGAGATCCTGATTTCATTTCCTTTGGATATATACCCAGAAGTGAAATTACTGGATCATATGGTAGTTCTATTTTTAATTTTTTGAGGAACTTCCATACTGTTGTTTATAGTATACTGCTGTGGCTGTACCAACTTACATTCCCACCAACAGTGCACAAGGGTTCCCTTTTCTCCATATCCTTGCCAACACTTCTTAACTCTCGTGTTTTTGATGGTAGCCATTCTAACTGATGTGAGATAATATCTCATTGTGGTTTTCATTTGCATTTCCCTGATGATTAGTGATGTTGAGCATCTCTTCATGTACCTGTTGTCCATTTGTATGTCTTTTTTGGTCCAGCCTATTTTTAAATTGGATTGCTTTTTTTTTTTTGCTATGGAGTTGTGAGTTCCTTACATATTTTGGATATTAACCCATTATCAGATAGATGATTTGCAAATATTTTCTCCCATTCTGTAGGTTGCCCTTTCATTTTGTTGATCGATTTTTTTTGCAGTGCAGAAACTTTTTAGTTTGAAATTCCACTTGATGATTTTTTTACTTTTGTTTCCTGTGTTTTTGGTACCATATCTAAAAAATTATTGTCAAGGCCCATGTCAAGGAGCCTTTTCTGTTTTCTTCTAGGAGTTTAATGGTTTCAGGTCTTACATTTAAGTACTTAAATGTATTTCAAGTTAATTTTTATGAGTGGTATAAGACAGGGGTTTGGCTTCATTCTTTTGCATTTGGTTTCATTCTTTTGCATTTTGGTGTGTTTTTCAAGTACCATTCATTGAAGAGGCTGTCCTTCTCCCATTGTATATTCTTGGCTCTCTTGTCATGTATTAGTTAACCATGTATACGTGGGTTTATTTCTCAGCTCTCGAGTCTGTTCCATTGGTCTGTGTCTATTTTTGTGCCAGTACTGAACTATTTTTGATTACTACAGCTTTGTAAAATAGTTTTAAATCGGTAAGTGTGATGCCTCCAGCATCGTTCTTCTTTCTCAAGATTACTTTGGCTCTTTGGGTTTTTTGTGGTCCCATACAAATTTTAGGATTGTTTTTTCTATTTCTGTGAAAAACAGTATTGGAATTTTGAGAGATTGCATTGAATCTACAAATGGCTTTGGGTAGTATGTACATTTTAGCAATATCCTGATTTGTGAACGTGGGATACCTTTTCATTTATTTGCATTTTCTTCAGTTTCTTAAATCAGTGTTTTATAGATCTTTCCCTTTCTTGGTTTAAATTTATCCCTATGTACTTTATTGCTTTGATATTGTAAATAGGATTATTTTCTTTCCTTTTCAGATAGTTCATTGTTAGTGTATAGAAACTCGAGAGGAAAAGGAGGGTCTGTTGTATTTACTGAACTTTTTGCTTTTCTAATTATACTTCCTTCTTGATGTTCTAAGATTTATCATTTCCTTTCTGCTTCATGAATTTCCTTTAGCCATTCTTTTAGGGTAGGTCTGCTGATGGCAAATTCTCTTAATTTTCCTTAAAAATAGTCTTGATTTCTCCCTTTTTCATGAAGGATATTTTTACCAGATGCAGAATTCTGCCGCATTACTGCCAGTTAGGGATGGAAGTCCATGTTTTCCACTTGGCCACCCTCAGCATTCCAAGCGGGGGAGCCTCTTGTTACTTCTGGGCAGGGATAGAATTTCAAGTCCCCACTAGGCTTCTGTTGACACCACCCTGGCTGGAAGGGGAAGGGGTGCCTCGTTACTGCACTTGACATGGCTTCCACTGTCATCACAGAAGGGGGCCTCCTTACCATTGGGCAAGAATGAAAGTCCTGGCTATCTGCTCAGCCGTCTCTGTTACCACCCTGGCAGAGGGGAAGAGGTGCCTAGTTATAGCTTTGTAAAGCTAGAAGTCTAGGTCTCCTATTTAGCCTATGCTGTCATGGATTGGGGTGAGAGCACAGTTTTTGCCCCATGGTATTTGGCTGGAGTAGGGTGATTATTGTCTAAAAGTATTCTGTCTTACTAGGCTGCCTTTATCCTGGTCCTTTGGCTAGAGAGAGTAGGTTTTTCTTGGAGCATTTTTAGTCTGCACACATTGATGTGTCCTGGTTGCAGGCTTCTACTGCACTCAATCCAGGGTGTATTAGGCAAAAATAAAACTCAGGGAGGGAATTTAACACCATGCCATTCCTTGAGTCTCAGAGTCCCTACGGTCTTTCTCCTCTCCACCTTCCAGAGTCGTCCTGTGTGGGTTGTTGTTTTTTTTTTTTTTTTTTTTTGCTGCATTGGGTCTTTGCTGCATATGGGCTTTCTCTACTTGTGGCGAACGGGGGTTACTCTTTGTTGCAGTGGCTTCTCTTGTTGCGGGGCACGGCCTCTATGTGTGTGGGTGTCAGTAGTTGTGGCATGCAGCCTCACTAGTTGTGACCTGTGGGCTCTAGAGCACAGGCTCAGTGGTTGTGGTGCATGGGCTTAGTTGCTCTGCAGCATGTGGGATCTTCCCGGACCAGGGATCGAACCCGTGTTCCCTGCATTGGTAGGCAGATTCTTAACCACTGAAGTCCCTGTTTTTTATATATAATGTCCAGGGTTGCTAATTGTACTAAATGCATCTACTCCTCCATCTTATCACAAAACCAAAAGTTCAGGGAACAATTAGATATAGCTATTTTAGGTACTGGATACATTTTTGATGCAGATGTAGCTTTAGAACAATTATGATAAACAAGAATATTTTTTTACTAGGTAATAAATACTCTTGTTACTAGATAAGAATCATTCCTGCTTCTCACTTCATCCTATCCCTGACCTCCTTAGAAGTGGGAAGTCCTTTATCTTGCTGAAGGAAGAGCAGAACTGCTTAAGATTAATGGGTTCTCTAACGCTAGTGGGTGATTGCAGAAGAGGCCTTGTGTTGTATTTCAACCTTTGGTTCCTCCTGAGGTGGCACCCATTAATGGCTTATATGATTATCTCAGGAGAAAAGATACAGCATTTAACCAAGGTGGAAATAGAAACAGAAGTCGGAAGCCTGTAGCATCTGAGTTATCCTTACAGCAAATGAAGACGTAAGTCTTGTACTTATCCTGGAGTGGTTTCTATTAGAGTGGAGATACATACAGTGATTAGCTTTGAGGTCAATAATAAACTGTATTCCAAGGCTACAAAAGTTACTGAAATAGTGTCTTAACTGGCAGACTTTATGACCACAACAAGGGTATGACCATAACCTAAGGGTAAATGATTTGCTACTTTCCTGGAAATGTGATCACTATTTTATTGTTCATAGAATTTTCTCCTCGTCTCTTTCAACATGAAATTATGGTTTTTTTCATCAGCATCTTAACGCCTGTTGCTTGGGACTTTCAGTTGGAAAAGGGACCGAAAAGTAGGGGTAGGACTACCTAGTGTCTGTACATATTAAATAAACCAGCTGAGTGAACATTGACACATTAAGATACGTAATCCATATCCCCTCTATTTTTAAAAATTTAATTTTAATTTATTTATTATTTTTGACTGTGTTGGGTCTTAGTTGCGGCATGCGGGCTTCTCTCTAGTTGTGGCGCAGGCTCCAGAGTGCATCGGCTCTGTAGTTTGTGGCACACGGGCTCTCTAGTTGAGGTGCGCAGGCTCAGTAGTTGTGGGACGTGGGCTTAGTTGCCCCGTGGCATGTGGGATCTTAGTTCCCCAACCAGGGATTGAACCTGCATCCCCTGCATTGGAAGGTGGATTCTTTACACTGGACCACCAAGGAAGTCCCCATATCCCCTTTAAATAATACTATTAAGGACCATGAAGAGAACTTTCAGATTTAAATGGCATTGAATAAGGAGAGTCAGGATGTTGGTTCGATAAACTTATTCAGAAATTATGTGATTTTTGAGATTGCATTCTCAATAGAATTTCTTTTTCTCTAGATAATTTTTTCCTTTGAGCATTATGGCCTAACTGTTAATAGCTCTAACCTTGGAGTCAGACTACATGGCTTCAACTTCTGGCTTTTCCATTAAGTACTTGTTAGCCTTTGGCAAGTTATCTAACCTTCCAGAGTCTTGATTTCTTTAGTGGTAAAGTGGGCATCATGGTAGCACCTACCTCTTAGACTTATTGTGAGATTTAGATGCAGTAAAATTTACAAATGCCTAAAAAACCCTGGCCCATTGTAAGCATTCAATACATGTTAGCTGTGTGGATGGGTCCTAACTGCTATTTAGCTTTTGGCAACTTCATAGTAGTACAAGTACCTCAACTCAATTTTGGGGTCATTTTTTTATGAGACGTGGGATTGTAAGACATTTGTCCCCAAATTCTGGCCATTAGATGATTGTGGGTAACAATTTTTAGAGATCTAAATTGGTGTTTAAAAAATCAGGCAAACCAACTTGATGAAGCTGTCACCCTTTTCTCATTTCAATGTGGTCTGGGTCTCCTGTGAGAATGTAGACTGAGAATACACCTATATCTTGGACTGATATGCCTATATGTAACATTCAGGCAGTGCCTTACTATTCAGTATCTCCCTTCAGGGAATACTAATACATGTGTACTGTTACTTATTAATAGTATCTAGAATGACTTATTTATCATCATAAGTTTATGTTCAAATAAAGCATTAGTAGTTTGGTCTTTTTTGACCTTCTTAAAGGGAATATGATATTTGGTTATCTAGAGTCATGCCAAAGGATACTATTTAGCTGCAGTTAGAAAAAGTCATTCTTCATCTTAAATTTTTAGGAGAATATTTAATCTATATGTTTAAAAGATTGGAGAAAGATGGAACACATCAGAGATGAATATATTTTAGTTTGCTGAAATATTAACTCAAAACGTAGTTATTTCTTGTGCCAAATTTTCAGTCACTGGTTATACAATCCTTAGATATTAAAGTATTTTCTTTATTAATTCACCAGAATTTGCTGATTGCCTGCTGTTTGTTAGGTACTTCATTAGGCTCTGGCTATACAACTGAAAATAAGATGAACAAGGCTTCTGCCCTCAGGGCACTTCAATTTAGTGGGAAGGGAGACATAAGATCAAAAGGTAAACAGATAAGGAAGGTTAATTTCAGTATAAGTGCTGAAATAAACAGCATACTGTGACAAAGAATAAGTAGAGGGGATCTATTAGCATGATTTGGGAAGGCCTCTATGAAGGAGAAACATTAAGCTGGTTATTTAAAGATGTGGGAGAAGAGGATTCTAGGAATTGGAATGCATGACAGGAGGGAACTTTGTATGTTATTGCAACTGAAAGATCAATAATTCTTGAGTGAAGAGGATACTGATACATGTTAATTCTTCTTTAAATGTTTGGTTCACAGGCTCCGGACGCACAGGCTCAGAGGCCATGGCTCACGGGCCCAGCTGCTCTGCGGCATGTGGGATCTTCCCAGACCAGGGCACGAACCCGTGTCCCCTGCATCGGCAGGCGGACTCTCAACCACTGTGCCACCAGGGAAGCCCTCTGCACTTTCTTTGTTGAGAAGTTCTTGATTATTGGCTCATTCTCCTTACTTGTCATAGGTCTATTAATATTTTCTATTTCATTTAACTTTGTAGCCTGGTAATTTATTGGCATAAAATTGTTTATGGTATTCATTTATAATCCTTTTTATTTCTGTAAGTTTTGGAATAATGTCACCTCTTGTATTTCTGATTTTCATTATTTGGATTTTCTCTGCTTTTTTCTTAGTCTAGGTAAAGGTTTGCCAATTTTGTTGATCTTTTCAATAAACTAACTTTTGGTTTAATTGATCCCCTCTTATTTTCTATTTTGTATTTCACTGATCTGTGCTCTATTAATCCCTTTCTTTTGCTAGCCTTGGGTTTGGTTTTCTTTTTTTAACATCTTAAGGCATAAAGTTAGGTTATTGGTTTGAGAGAGATCTCCTGTTTTAATGTATGCATTTAAAGCTATACATTTCCCTCTGAGCACTGCTTTCACTGCCTCTTATAAGTTGTGGTATGCTGTGATTTCATTTTATTTTGTATCAAGTATCTTCTGATTTTCCTTGTGATTTTATTTCTTTGACCCATTGGTTGTTTTAGAGTATGTTGTTTTAATTTACCCATATTTGTGAATTTTCCAGTTTTCCTTCTGTTATTGATTTCTAGAATAATTCCATTGTGGTCAGAGAAAATACTTTGTATGACTTCTATCTTTTAAAATTTATTGAGACTTGTTTTGTAGCCTAACATATGGTCTGTCCTGAAGAATATTCCATGTGTACTTGAGAAGAATGTGTATTCTGTTGTTGTTGGAAGGAGTGTTCTGTATGTCTGTTAGGTGTATTTGGTTTATACTGTTGCTCAAGTCCTCTATTTCCTTATTGATCTTCTGTCTAGATGTTTTATCCATTATTGAAAGTAGAGTATTGAAGTCTCCAACTATTATTGTAGAACTATTTCTCTCTTCAGTTCTGTCAGTGATTGTTTCGTATATTTGGGGGCTCTTTTGTTTGTGCACATATGTCTGTAACTGTAACTGTTATATCTCCTTGATGAATTGACCCTTTTACCAATATATAATGTCTTTTTTTGTCTCATAGTAATTTTTGACATCGTCTATTTTGTCTGCTATTCGTATAGTCAAATCAAGTTCTTTTGTTTACTGTATGCATGGAATATATTTTTTCCATCCTTTTACTTCCAACCTATTTCTGTCTTGGATCTAAAGTGAGTCTGCATATAGGTGAATCATTTTCAAAATCCACACTGCCAATCTGTTTTTTAATAGGTGAGTTTAACATTTACATTTAAACTAATTATTGATAAGGAAAGATTATTAAGGAAAACTTCTGCCATTTTGCTATTTGTTTTCTATATTGCTTCTATTATTTTTATTCCTTAATTACTCCAATACTTCCTTCTTTTGTATTTCTTTCCTGTTGTACCATTTTGATTTTGCGGAGCACAGGCCCCAGACGCGCAGGCTCAGCGGCCATGACTCACGGGCCCAGCCACACCGCGGCACGTGGGATCCTCCCGGACCGGGGCACGAACCCGTGTCCCCTGCATCGGCAGGCAGACTCTCAACCACTGCGCCACCAGGGAAGCCCCTCATTTCCTTTTCTGTATGTATTTTGGTTATTTTATTAGTTACCCTGGGAATTGTGATTAAGTAGGCCGTTGAGCATACAGATCTGGAGGAAGTCAGGTCTGGAGAAATAAATTTGAGAATAATTGGTGTGTTGATGGTGTTTAAAGCTGTGGGACTAGATGAGGTCTTTTAGGAAGAGAATATAGCCAGAGAAGAGCAGAAAATGCAGGACCAACGCCTGAGAACTTGAAAGCCTAACTTACTTATTGGTGGAAAAGTTTATATTTATCCTTGAAGTCTTATGAACAGGTGACATAACTGTCATTTGGGTACCTTCATTGGATCTCATTGCTGAAGTTACTAAGCTGAGAGCTACTTTCCTGTGTTAGCTGAGTATTAGAACAGGATGAGTCCCATTTTTTCATTTCTGAGGTTCTCTTTCAACTTTTCCTTTTCTTGCCTATTTCAATTCATTATTTACCAATTAATTTAAAAGTCACCTTTTTTTTTTCCCCAGAGCTACCATTGACCTCTTTAAGTTTCTCCCTGGATATCATCCCTCTCTAGCGAAAGTAACAAATCTTATGTTTGCATTTGATTCCTCAGATGAGGCTGATGAGGACAGACTTGTGCTAATGAGGTCAAGGGCATGCATATAAACCACATTACATAGCATACGTGAGCCACATATGTCTTGTTCTTTGGCCACAAATTGCACTCCTAACTTGACCATTGTTCTCTTAAAAGCATATCTTTAATCACAAGGGTTGAAGGAGTGGAGATGATTCTTATGGAGGAGCAACTCTTCATTCATGTTTCCTTGGGAGAAGGCCAAGATTGTTATCTTTATATCTGAATGATACTGCATTCAGACCCTTAAAACATACCTCTCTGTAGGAGGCAGGCTTATGAATAACCATGCCATGCCTACACTGAAAGTTTAAAAAATATGTAATAATAGAAGTTAATTGAACATAGTTTACATTTGCTTTATGCCTGATGTCTAATTCCTGTTATTTACTGTATGCTGCCTGTTTCATCCTTGCCTCCCCCAGCTGCTTGTCACCCGAAAAATAGAACTCTTACTGTTTGACTCTTGATACCTGAGAATCGGAGCACTGGCAAGTTGATATTCTGAAATCCCCGTTAGAAAAAGCAGAATCGGGAAGGTAGTGGGCAGTGCCTGATAGTGGAGCAGAAGGATTTTTCGAGCATAATTGCTATATGACTTAAGCACTGTGGATAACATGACCCTTAAAGGTTGGATGAGGCCTTTCGAGAAAACTTTGTTTTCCTTGGACTATTCTCCCCACCCTGCCTTCCGTCTTTGCCTGATTTACAGAAGCTGGAAGACATTTTTGCTAAACTATGAAACTGAATTCTTAATCACCTCACCATGGCAACCTCATCATTGCCTAGACATATGCCGTATGTAGTCCTTTTGAGAACCCAAGTGTCTGTTAAAGGAGCCCACACAAATCTTCTGTGGGGTTTTAACAGCCTTCATAGAGAAGTTCCCATGTTATTCTCAGGATTAGGGGGTCTTAGGCTCCTCTTTTACTAGATAAAGAGTGGTGAGTGATGATATTTATATCAGGGCTTCTTAGCCTGGGTTTCATTGATGGTCTGTGGGGAGTCTGTGAACCTCCATAAACTATGAGATTTGATGTGTATGTATATTTTTTCCCAGAGGAAAGAGTGAGGATTCATAGCATTCATCAGGTTTTCAGAAAATTGCAAAGCCTCCCTTACACTGTTGAGAGCCCATGCCTTAATTGATTGGTAAATACAGCATTTGCTATATATAATTTTTAAACTTCATTAATATACTGTGAAAATAAGTGAGTCAAAATGGAATTTTTAAGGAAAAGAGAAGAATTCTCAATTAGCATTAAAATCTATTACCTGCTTGCTGCTCTGTCACACTGGTAACTGACAACCACACCCAACTGTTCTTAACTGCTAGACCATAAAATCAACTACATTAAATGGCATATAGTGTCCATTGGAAAAGGGTGCTGCCCTGAGCTAAATGGTGGCTGGGAATACTCACTGCCATTGAGGGATTGGTGTGGCATTGACCCCAGGCCAAATTATGCGGTAGGAATGAAAAAATAAATGTTGCAGTGGTTTACTGTCAGGTACTATGCTACATATTTTCATAAACTAAACTTTTTGCCACCATCTTGGGAGGTAAACACTACTATCCTAATTCTATAAATTCAGAGCAGTGAAAGACTTGCTCAGGGCCGTAGAGTCAGCAAAGTGTCAGAGCTTCGATGAATTCTCATTTCTGTCATTGCCTGGGATCTTATGAGAGCCTAGAATTCGGAGTAGGAGAGCATCCCATGGAGTGTTTGAGCCAGATTCTGGTGTTTGAGCCTGAGAAGTAATTTACTTCCTACACCTTTAAGAGAGCTGGGCAGTCTGTGCTCCATGATGACTCAGTGGCTCCAGCAAGTGCAAGTCCCTATTGCTGGGGAGGCCACGGTTCTGTCCTCTTGAACAGCTCTGTCTTGACTCTGTTTGCATGTTCTCTAAATAACACTGGTATTAGCCCACACTGAAACTACCTCCTCAGGATTTTGAAGTGCTGTACAAACAGTTAAAAGAGAGCATTGTCTAAAGCCATATGAAAGGACTAGAATTTGTCTGGTGAACACACATTTTGCAATCATAACACCTTTTACTCCCAAGGCAAGCAGAACTTTTTCTTTGTGAAGGAGGCAAGCAAACATTCCATTTTCAGCATAGCGATGCTTTTTAAAGGGACAGAGCCAGCAATATAGCTCTTGATTTCCTTCTCTTTGCATTTAATGCCATCAGAGGGGGAAAGCAGTCTTCTATGTACAATTCTTCAAAGTACTTGAAAGGAGAATTTGTGTTCCTATTACTTGAGTGGATCCATGTGGGCTTTATTGACAAGCTAGTAAGCATGGTGTTTCAAATTGTGGTCCACAGCACCCCTGACATTAGAATCACCTGAGTGCTTAGATAAATTGCAGATTCCTGGACTTCACACTATACCTACTGACTTAATCTCTTGAGGGGGGATGCGGCTCAGGAATATGCATTTTAGCCACCCCTATGGAGATTCTTATGCACACTAAAGTCTGAAAATCACTGCAGTGGAAGTACAAACCCCATGATAATCCAAGTTAGAGTATTTTTGTTATAATGGTATTTGGTTAAAATGAATCCAGTAATTACATTCCTTGAAAGAAAGCCAAGTTAAATGCAGCTTTTCTGTAGTGAATTCACACATGAAAAAGAGTTGAAAAAAATCTGTGGATAGGAGTTGATTGTCTTTAAGAGCTTGAAGGGCTAGTAGATATATTCTGCAATACCACAGAGGTCAGAACTAGTGTTATATCTTTAAAACAGGAAGGGGCAGACTTGGAAAGACTGAGATCTGCAATTAGACTGGCATAAGGGGGTTGAGGCAGGCACAGACTCAGCTGCAGAGTGTAGGAGGAAGTTCACAGTGCAACAGGCAGAACTGGTTACCTCAAAATATGGGAAACATAAAGAATGTTGAGAGCCTAGGCCAGTAATTGTGTGTGTAGGTGTGTCTGTGTGAGATGGGGTGAGGCATTGCAATGGGAAATTGAAAGGCCCTCTTATCTGATATGATCAGGACTAGGGTTAGCTAATCAAAGAAAATTAGTCACATCAGGGAATCTTAAAGATACACATCTAAGTATTTCATTTTAACTTAAAACGCTCATTTAAGAGCTTTACTATCATTCTCTATCAAATGAAAAACCCCCAAATATCCTGATATTAGCCACACTTCCTCTAGTTTTCTGTCTGAAGGCGGGACTCTTCAAATTGTCTTGATGGTACTGAACTCCACAGCTGGAATTACTCATTTGATTAAAGGGCCTCCCCCACTCCCTCCTGCCCCCAGTTGAGAGCCAGACTTCTGTGGGGAGCTTAAGATAAAAATTATAGCTAGGGAAAGTGTTCTCTCCTCTTTTTATTTCTTCCCCCTAGGGAGGAAACTATATCAATGAAATCTAATTACAACTTCCTTTGCCATTTTTGGAATACAAAGGGATAGATTTCTCCCTAGTTTATCTGTGGAGACACACATATATCAGAGTAAGCAAACAAGTAAGCAAGTGAGCAAGCAATGTTTCCAAATTAAGGGGATGTAATGAGGAAACCACCAGATGTTACTCATTTTCCCTTCATGAAGATATGCAATTTTAGGAACAGAGCTCAATGACTTTGGCCTACCTTCTTAAAAAACAATAGTAGTAATTTATCAGTCTCCTCTCTTCTGAGGAAAAGAGCAGTTGGATTTCACATCTCCATTGGTTTTCCAGTTGTTCTCATACCATTTGCTGCAATGGCTATTCTTTCTCCAGTCAGTTACCTTGGCAATTTCATCAGAAATTGACTGAACATATGTGTAGGTCTATTTCTGGACTCTCTGTTCTGTCTCACTTCTCTAAGTCATAGTATACTTAAGGACAAGGGATATTGCCAGGAGCATGCTGGTAAATGTTTACCAACAGGCACTTTGGGAGCATGGGTACAAACGAACAAACAAAAAACCCTGATTTGTAGCGTTTGCTGATTACCAAGGTATAAATTCTCCAAACATGGTCAATTTCAAGATACTCTGCACTACAAACTCCAGCTGCCTTAGACTCCCCAAACTATGTTCTCTAGCTCCTCAACTCAGTGAGACTTCCGTTTCTTTGCTTGGGTACCTTCTTCCTATTCTGAGTTCTGAAAAGTGCCTCTAGGCAGAAAGCTGAGATGATCATAAAGATGACCTTGTTTCCCTTCTCTCAGAGATCACAGACCTGTACTGCCTCTAGTCCAAAGTCTGAAAAACAGTTGTTTCATACATTTTGTATGATTTTCTAGTTGTTTATGGCAGGAGAGCACGTCTGTTATCAGTTATTCCATCATGGTCAGAAGTGTTTCCCAATTAGCTTTAAATGCCTCACTCATAAATACGAATATATAGTCACAAACCACCGTATTTTTGAGGAGAGCCTCTAACATGAAACATAAAAACAAGCAAACAAAAGAATTTGGTAGGAAACAGATAATACAGAGAACAGAAGGAAACATTTTTTTAGAACTAGGATATCTTTAGAGAGTTAAGATATATAATCCATGAACAAGGAAAAAGGATGCTGTAAGAAAAGGAAAAATCAGAGATGTCTTAGAAATGAAATATATGCATATATGTGTACATGTATATGTAATTATGTATATACACATATACATACACTCATATCTATATATAAGATAAAATAATAAGTTATGGATTGGAAGAAAGTTCAAAAATTTTTTCCTAAAACTTAGAACAAAAGGACAGAGATAGACAGTAGGAGAGAAATAATTAAATACAGGATCAATCCAGGTCATTCAATAGTGCTTTCACAGAAGAGAGGAAATAAAGAGTAGGAAATTAAAAGAAATAATTGAAGAAAATTTCTACATTTAAGGGTCATGTCTTCACAGTTTTCAAAGGCCCAGCACAATGATTAATGCAACGCACAACAAAGCACAAAACTTTGGAACACCCAGAATGGACAGAAGATTTTAAAAGCCTTCAGAGAGAAAGAATGTGAAACATACAATGAATTACAGAAGAGAATACGATTAAACTTCTCAACGGCAACATTAGAAGGTAAAAGAGGAATGAATGCCTTCAAAATTCTGAGGGAAAATTATTTTTGACCATGAATGCTATACTTTATACCAGTCGAATATGAAGATAGACTAAAGACACTGGAGACACATAAGGTCTCAAAAATAAAGGATAAGCTCCACCAGAAAGAAGGGAGTAAACCAAAAAGATGGCACCAGGGGATCCAGAATACAGAACCAGTACAGAAGAGAAAGTGTTTTTTTGTTTTCTGTTTGTTTGATGATAGTGAAGGGAAGCTCCAGGATAACAGCTATACAGCAGAACTAAAGAGCAACTGGTCTAGACTGAAATGGCATGATGGGAAACTTTAGGAGGGATGTCTCCAAGAAAAAAAGTAGACTAGACAAATTCCTGTGCCTTCCTGTATTAAGAAAAGCTTACAACTCTATAGAGGGACTATGAAAGTTACATAGAAAACTAAAACAAATATGAGCACATTTTTAATTCCAAAGAAAAACAAAATTTGTAACAAAGTGCCTTGGTTCATTCAGGCTATAACGAAATATCACAGACTGGGTAGCTTATAAACCACAGGCATTTATTTCTCACAGTTCTAGAGGTTAGAAGTCCAAGATCAGGGTGCCAGCATGGTCAGGCGAGGGCTCTCTTCTGCATTGCAGACTTCTTGTCGTATTGTCACATGACAGAAGGGGCTAGGGAGCTCTGTGGGATCTCTTTTTACAAGAACACTAATCTCATTCATGAGGGCTCCACCCTCACGATGTTGTTATCACCTCCCAACGACTCCTACCTACCAATACCATCACCTTTAGGTGTTAGGATTTCAACATATGAATTTTAGGGAGACACAAACATTCAGACTATAGCAAAAAGAAAATAATAATATAGTACATAGTTCAGCTGGCTGTGCACAATATTTATAGATGTAAATAGTAATTACTGATTTATCCATATATTGGGATAATAGGAAAAGAAGTGTGCGCGTGTCCGTGTGTGTGTTTGTGTCTGAGAGGAGAAAGATTTTGATAACTAAATCTTCATACTGAATAGTATGAAATCAATAGATAATGCTAAAAGTTAAATATCAAGAAAAACCAATAAAACATTTTAAAATATGAAGGTAATAGAAGAAATAACTCTTGGGAATAGGAATCAGGAGTGATGAGGGCAGGTAGGAGGACTGCTGCTTTTATATATGTGCCTTGCAGTACTAGTAGTTGACTTTTTAAATCATGAGCACATATTGCTTTGGTAAAATTTTTAGATTTAAAAATAATTTCTTCCTGGCACTATTTCTAATTTTGCCTTGGATGCAGTAACTCAAAAATGGAAAGGTCAAGGCATGATTAGAAGAAGGAAAGGGATGGCATCTAACACACCTGCGTTGAATTATTACCCAGCAGTCTACCCTCACTATTCACGCTTATTCAGTTCCTTCCAATGCTAGATCTTCAATCCAGACTCACTGGGTTCTGGAGTCAGACAGACATGAGTTCAAATTATGTATGATGCGAAATCCAAATGCTCTTTTCCTCAGAAGAGAGGAGACTGATAAATTACTACTATTGTTTTTTAAGAAGGTAGGCCAAAGTCATTGAGCTCTGTTCCTAAAATTGCATATCTTCATTAAGGGAAAATGAGTAACATCTGGTGGTTTCCTCCTTACATCCCCTTAATTTGGAAACACTGCTTGCTCACTTGCTTACTTGTTTGCTTACTCTGATATATGTGTGTCTCTACAGATAAATTAGGGAGAAATCTATCCATTTGTATTCCAAAAACGGCAAAGGAAGATTTCATCAATATAGTTTCCTCCCTAGGGGGAAGAAACCTCTCCACAAAACGTACAAAATAATAAAACAATACTATTCTTGAATAAGCATTAAACCAGACTGTGATGCATATCACAGGCAATCCCCTAAAGAGATTGTAAAAACAAAAAAGAAATCTTACTCTTTTTATATAACCAAGCAGATACAATCCATTATATACATGATAACTGTCTATCCAAAGGAAAAATTTCTCATCTTTTTGACAAGTAGAAAGTTGCATCTTGGAGCTAAATTGCCACAGACATGGAAATAGGGCACTACCCTTCTTGATGTTTTTCAAGGAGATGGTCCCTTGGCCTCCAAGAATGATATTCCTGGGATGTAAAACTGGCAAGAAACTTTATTTCCCATCTAAAAATACATACATCTCAAAGAGGCAGAGAGCATTTATAATCTCAAGTTTTCTTAAGGAAATGCTAAAAGAAAAGGGAGAGGGAAAAGTTCTTTCCTTTTTTGCACTAAGGAAAAATTAAATTTTTTTAGATTTTTATTTACCCTTACAATTTCCTCGTTCTGTTGGTATTTTCTAGTAAAACTACGGTTTCTAATTATCTACAATGCCGTTTGTAAGGTCGGATCTTAACAAATGGCACCACGAAACAGAGGAAAGCTTCAAGTGAGCTTTATTAGGGAGCGCTCCTGGGCGAGGTTCACTGGTCCGAGAGAAAGGGGCCAGAGAAGTCGTACCAGGGCAAGGGTTGGGCAAGGTTTTATAGGGGAAGAAGGGAAAGGGGTGTGGTGAATCTGGGAGGGCGCAGGGTATTCCTTAGTTGGTGGTCTTTTCGGGTATCCTAGGGGACCGTTAGTCCCACCCCTCGAAAGGCGGGAAGGCTGGGCCAGGTGCAAAGTCCCCAGGTCAGTTCCTGGAACTGGGTGGTCCGGAATGTCTCCAGGGCAGTTTCTGGAACTGGGTGGTCCGGTCTGATGAAACCTGTGAATCTGATTGTGTTCCCCTGCCTCAGGCCAGTTGGCCTTACACCGTTTATATCCTTCTCCAGAAACAGTCTAAGTATACATTGTAAGGCCATAGTAAAATACAAAAGCAATTACCAGAATTACAACGGAATGAATTGAAAAAACTAGTATAATATTTGCCTTGGGGAAAAAATTTTAAGTTTATCATACTAATGGTGAATGGTTAAAGCAGATTCTTGAAAAACGGCACAAAAATTCTCTTTTGTCATACATTGTTTACAAACTGTTATATCTTTGTGCTTTTGAACAACTATTTGAGTAGTATTTTGTAGTTTTTTATAATATTCCATCCAATCTAAGTCTAATGAGTAGTTTAACTATGGAGCCTGATAATCTAAATTTTTAACTGAGTTTTTCTTAAGGCCCAATAAATTTCCCCTGAGTTCTCATCAGTCATAGAAGTAACATTATAATTACAGAATAAACTAGACCCTTCTGTAATTATTCTATCTTCCCAAATATTTCTCCCAGATATAAAACACAAAGACACCTATGGCCATTACCTAGTATCAAAGTCCTAGTATGAGCCAACCATTGAAGGGTATAGATTAAACTTCATAGGAGAGGAAAAATAACTTTCCCTCTACCCTTCTACGTTCTTGGCTTAAACCCCCCTGTAATAAAAGATTGATAGGAGAAAAATAAACAAATTGAATAACATGTATACCACCCATATACATGGGAGAGACCCAGGAAAACTGAGTAACTCTCCAAAATGGCCCAAGTCTTCACCTTACGTACCATCTCCAGCTAAGACAAAAGGTGTTGGGGTGGGGGTGGGGCAGTTATGGGAGGTTAGCAGGCAAAACACAGAAAATGAGGGTATAGTTGTTATGCAGATTTAAGTTGCTGCTTTCTCCATTGATAAGTTTCTGGAGATTTAATCATCTTCCTTTTCCTGGTACAGAGAGGGAGACACCTTTAGGAATGGAGATTTCCCTTATAGATGTAAATATCTCTTACAAAAGGGGAACTTCCCCTCTACTAATAGCTTTTCCTATATCTGCTATTTCTTAAAAGTAAGCAGCTCAAGATAATCCTTACCTCAAAGAAGCATATTTTGGGGTGGCAAATTCTCCCCTTCAACTTCCAGTGTTCAGTGTACATGCCTCTAATCATTTTAAGTCTTGCGGACAAACACAACCTATGGGCCAGTTTTCACCTCCGTCTAAGTCGGTAGTTATCCATGGGTACTTAATTAACTACTATAATAGTATAACAGGCATGTTTATCCGCACTAGGACTGGAAAAAACTTGTATCCCAAAGTGATTAACAACGACATTATACCTGTCTTCTGTAGTCTTTATCCATAAATGCCAGATTTCTGTTTTTCTATTAATCAGATGCTCTTGTATACCACCCTTCCAATCAAACTAGTTAACAAAACATTATTTGTGCCAAACTTGGGGCTTGAGTCTCTGGATGCATATTAGTTACTTTCACTTTAATATTATAAAAAGTTAGTAATGAATATGGTTCTATGTTTTATGTCACTAAATCAGATTGTTGGATTCATAAGTCCAGGCCATGTCCATAGTGGGAATACAATTTAGAGCTGATGAGAAATGTGTAACTGTAGGAACCATTATGGGCGTACAGAAAAGAGAGTGGTATAACAAATAACCTGTTTGCTTTCTAGTAAAATGTGATTCTTACAATAACTGAAATAACAACTAATTCACTGTTATACTACTATTCACTAATACTTTGAATAAGACAACAAGGCAGTCTGAGAATAGTAATAAGTTCATTAGAATACCTCCTTTCAGTTGAGTTCAGTACCAACACCATTTATTCTAGAAAATGTCAGTACCAACACCATTTATTCTAGAAACTTTAAGTTTCAAGTTCTTTGTGGGAACCACAGTCCAGTCCTCTTGAACAGTTGGCTTCATGTGAATCCATCTGGGTTTTCTTTCACTTTGATGGCCATTTGGGTGATCAGCAGTACTTGAAGTGGTCCCTCCACATGGTGACAAAACACATTCCTCCAGAACACTTTTATGTAAACTAAATTGCCCAGTTTGATAAGAGTGACAGACTTCTTCCAGTAGGTCCCTCTAGGCCTTTCTGACTTTGTCTCAGGGCTTCTAGGGAAGAGAAAAGCCATTTAGGTATCGAACATGATTATGAGAGATTTCAGTTAAATCAAAGCAGAGGAAGTGATTTCAGACCCAAATTCACAGACCTGCCAGACGTAAGTTCAAAGAGAGAACATTATTGCTTGCAAGAGTTGCTCTAATTTTTAACAAAGCTACTGGTAAATCTCTAGGCCATTTTACCCATAGATTGCTGAATTGTAGCCAATGAGTTTGTTAGAGTTTGAGTTTTTCATTCTACTTGGAGTATGATAGCTTTTAGGAATCTGCAAACATTTGCACAATTCCTGAACAACAGTAGACGTAAAATGATTTTCTCCATCTGATTCAGTAAGCTCTGGGGTCCCAAAAGTGGGGATTATGTGCATGGAGAGGGTCTTTACCTCACTGCCTGAGCATTTGCTTTTGAAAAGGGAAAAGAGTAGGCCATTCAGACAGCATACATACCACAACTAGACAAAATCTCTTACCTTCCATAGGCATGAATTCTATGAAATCTAACTGCCATTGGGTTCCTGGTAAAGTAGGTCAGGGTAACCTTTCTGCACCTACCTTGGAAGTGGTCCCTAATTATTCTACTGACAAATAACAAAACTCTTTAATATGTTTTGAATAATTTCATCTTTTTGATAGACATAGTATTAGTCTAGTGGCTTTAAAGAAATCCCTTTCAGTTTGATTTTGTTGATAACAGAACAATAAACTAATCAAGCAAATAAAAACTGTGATATAGGAATTATTTTGTTAGTAATTACTATAGTAAAG
>NW_020172464.1:528180-564871 GCF_003031525.2 Neophocaena asiaeorientalis asiaeorientalis | reverse complement strand
GTTTTTGAAAATGGACAGAAGTTTCTAGTATTAGAAGTGGGGCTTCTAAATTTGGAGTCTGTCATGTTTTAATAGTGGCTTTTGCAGCTCTTTCAGCAAAATCATTGCCTTCAGAAATTGTCATTTTGCCCTGTGTGGGCTCTGTAATAGACTACTGATAATCTGAGTAGGCATTTGTAAAGCCTCTAACAAATCAGCTTTTAATTCTCCATGACATGTTTCAGTTCTCATAGAAATCAAGAATCCTCAATTTTTCTAATTTTGCCCTGTTGCATGACAGACACCAAACACATATTTACCAACAGCATATATACTTACTTTTAACTCTAGAACCAAGAATTTCAGCTCCAGTAATGGCTATTAACTTACCTTCTTGTGACAACTTAATTGCAGGCAAAACATAAGCTTCATGATAAGTCACCACAGCACAGAAAGCCTTAAATTGGCCACTTTTGTCTCTAGTAAATGACCCATAAGTAAACATTATAAAATCTGCCTTTAAAAGGATTATCAGGCTTCCCTGGTGGCACAGTGGTTAAGAGTCTGCCTGCCAATGCAGGCAATACGGGTTCGAGCCCTGGTCTGGGAAGATCCCACATGCCGCGGAGCAACTAAGTCTCTGCGCCACCACTACTGAGCCTGTGCTCTAGAGCCCGTGAGCCACAACTACTGAAGCCCGTGCGCCTAGAGCCCGTGCTTCGCAACAAGAGAAGCCACCGCAATGAGAAGCCCGCACACCGTAACGAGGAGTAGCCCACGCTCGCTGCAACTACAGAAAGCCCATGTGCAGCAACCAAGACCCAACGCAGCCAAAAATAAAAAAATAAAATAAATTTATAAGAAAAAGTTCTTCCATGTTTTTTTTAAAAAAAGGATTATTAAATAAATCAGATTGGGGCCTAGCGTTTTCTTCTGTTACCATTGTACAATCATCATCTATATGATTAGGATCTGGTAAAACAGTAGCAGGTTTAAGAGAGTGCATCTTCCAAGCACAATACTAGAATTGGATTATAATGCTTGCTCATAGCCAGTCTGACAATGTACCAACAAATGCTGGGTCTTATGCACTTGTAAGATAAATATCACCACATATGGGATACTCAAATCAATCAACTAATGCCAGGGCTTGAGCCTTTTCAGTAAGTGTGGTTCCCAGTGCCATGGCATCTAGATTGGTCTAGTCTAATCCCAACTTTAGAGTTGAAATTCTACTAGCAGCACCTGTATTTTCAGGACAAAAAAAATGGAAAGGTTTTACAAAATGTAGAATCGCCAAATCTGGGGAAGAGACTGTAGCCAATTTCAATTGTTCAAATGCCTCTTGAGATTCTTGGGACCAAACTAGAGGATCTGAAGAATTATCATGCAATTGCATTGTCAGAGGTTTTGCCTGCTCTGCAAAAACTGGAATTCCCTGTCTATAGTACCTTACTAGTCTCCAAAACTCTCTAAGTAGTATTTTTTAAAAAATTTATTTTATTATTATTTTTTGGTAGTAGGTCATTTCATCTACATAATTGGCCGACTCATTATCACTTTGTGTCCTTTAGCTGATAACAGATGCCTCAAATATTTTTTTTTCAGTTTGGCAATATTGCAAATTTTCTAGTGAGCCCTTGAGCTCCTGTGAAGCCAAAGGATCAGTTTTGCATTACTCTTTAATTTCTGAAGCTATCAGAAAATCATCTATAAGTTTAATAATTATAGATCCTCCTGGTGGGACAAAGTTTTGTTTTCTTATAAGCAACTAGGGAAAACAGTGTAAGAATCCCCAAACCCTTTTGGAATCCTCTAACTTCATTAGACGTCATAAGTAAAAGCAAACGAAAATATAGACTCATCCACTAGAAGAAAAGAAAAAAAAAGTAGAATATGGATCAACTACAGTGAAAAACTTTACAGACAATGGTACTGAAATCAGAAGAGCTGTGGGGTTAGGAACTATATAGATTAAAGGAACAGAAAATTTATTTAAGAAATTATACAAATCTGTATAGTAGTCAGCTATATCAAATTTATTTTCCTTCTTTACTAAAAGTATGGGAGTATTACAGGGTGAGTACATTTGAAAATTATCCCTCTTTTTTTCCTCGTAGTTTTTTATAACTAGTTTTATTCCTACATATTGAGTTCTACACAAAGGATATCTTGTTTTACACATGGCTATGGCTTATCCTTTTTGTAAGCTATTTTTCCTGGTTCTCTATCTCAAATTAAACCAGTATCATTATTCCAAAGTAATGGCCCAAAGCAATGCATCAGTTTGTTTCAGCTCTGGCACATAGTAACCAAATCAGGTGCCGTCTTCCAAGGGAGCTCAGCAAACACTCCAGCTGGAGTGTAGAATATGATAGCCTTTAATTTGCATGGCAGGTCTCTCCCCAGTAGGTTGACAGGCGAATCAGGAGAAAGTAAGAAAGCATGTTCCTCAGTCAGAGGAACAATTTGTATGGGAACTACTGAAGAAAAGGAACAATTAGAAGGCTGACACAAAATACTAACAAACTTTTTTTGTTTTTTAACAACAACCTGTATCGATCTATCACTAGATGCAAAATGAGAAATTTCCAAGTTAATTGCAGAATAAGTAGCACCAGTATCTACCAGAAAAGGCAGGGATAGGTTAGCCTGAGTGAAAGTTATTGAAGAATATGGTTTGCCAGTTCTTACCTCTGAGATTCCCACAATCTGTCAATTTTGAGCCATTTGACAATTATCTCCCAGCTAAGGATTTTGTCCTTCTGGGTTTTCTTGATTCCCTTGTTGGAATTTTTCCATTCTCTGGAGTCTCTTCCTACAATCTCTCTTCTAGTATCCTGGCTTTTTGCCATAATAATATGCAGTTTTCCCTTCTTCCTTTGCTCCCTGCATAGATTGACCAGAGTAGGGTTATCCCCTTTAGTAAATAGCTGCTCAGTTAAACCAACACTGTGGGTTTTATTTTTTTCGCTTTTTTGTCTTTCTCTAGATTGCCACAAAACTGTGTAGCTGCTGCTAAGTTTTGAGAAATAGTCTGTCCTTGCCAACCTATCACCTTTTCCCTAACTTGAGTTTGGATAGTTTGCGAGAGAGCCAAGACAAAGGTGAACAGGACTAGAGAGTGATTTTGATCCGCCCGTGTATCCATGCCAGTGAATTGTGAGAAAGCAGCACATTGCTAGTGGAAATCAAGTGGGGAGGCACCTGTTTCTGGGTATACTGTGGCAGGGTCTCCCAGCTCACCATTACCAACCCTTCTTGATGGGTTTTAAAAGCCCTTAGTTCTTCTGCAGCAGTGGTGGGTTCCCTTGGCCACTATACCCATCGTAGTGGGCCACCTCTAGTCCCCAACATGTTTGCTCCACAACCTGAGTGAAGTCTGCTGGTTGCAGCATTCCCTGTAGCAGCCAGTGGACATCCCCATTTACGGGGCTACAAACTGGAAACATGTTGCAGAGTACTTTTGTGAGTCTTTTCAGGCACAGGAAAAGAAGTCTTTAAATGACTGATATCAAGTGGTGAGAGAGGCACATGGCTTACCTGGGAGGCCTGGATAGCTTCTCGATGGTATTGGCTTCACTGGTGATCTGAATAGGAAGGTCTAGTTTTCCTTATATTGAGACAAGAAAAATGTAGGATTATATGGCACTTTGGTTTCTTTTTCCAGTGTGAATATTTATCAGGCCTAACACCTTTGTCTTTCCCCATGTGGCCTGTGCAGCTACTCTGTCCTGTTGCCTTCATACAGGGACACAGTCTTTTACCCAAATTCTCAGTTATCCCCCGATGACATCTTTCTATCATGTCTGCTTTTTTGTGACGTGGTGAGTGTTTGCTAAGTGACTCTTGGAGGTGGATTCAAGGGCTGAGATGTGAAGTGGAGTCAGGCTAGGACATGAGGCATACAAACATATGCCTTCAAACAGGGCAAATAATTCATTAACAGCTGGAGAAGTTGTACCCTTGTCTCTCTCTGCAGGGAAGTCTAATGGAAGGAACCGCCCATCTAAAAGATCACCTGCCTTCTTCCCAGGAGTTGATTTGAAATAGGGAAAGATAAAGACACTCAGAGAGAAAGCTGGGATAGCAGAGAAGAGAGGGCAGTTCTGTGTAAGAGAAAGTGACTTTAATTCTTGAATTTCTTAGTTTTTCTCAATCTTTCTTCCTAGTTATCAAATAATTTTTCACTCCTTAGAATGATAATCATGATAAATACCAGTAATTCATATGCTTAGAATGAGGTACTTCTAAGAACCCCTGTAAATATGTTAATCTGTCCGAATGAAAAGAAACAGTCCTCAGGCCACTGTAAGACTGGATTCTCGTATGTATACTCATTCCAAATGTGACAGAAAGGTATTGGCAATTTGAGTGGGAGACCTGCAGGCAACATTTCCGGCTTCCCATATTTTTCCACCAGCAAAGTCAATGGTGACCCTGACGGGATTTTAGAACTGGTGTCACCTATACTTAGTCAATAATATAATCTTGAATTTGGAGAGTGTAATCCACATCTGGCTAGTATTCCAAAAGAGCAGAGAGCTAGAAAGAATTTTTATAATTCAGGGTCTCTCACATGACTCTTGTGTGGCCACCAGACTTTCAGCCGATCCACCCAATTAAGGAATTGCCGGATGGATCCTATCCTTATTGCCAAATTGTTGGGGAAATAGCAAACATAAAACTTCCTGCCAACCCAATAAGACCTCTCTATAAAACATGGAGAAGAATGAAATAGTTTTATTAATTGATAAACATTAAACCAGACTGCGATGTGCAGCATAGGCAATCTGCTAAAGAGATTTGTAGGGGAGCAAAATTTGCCACCCTAAAATGAGTCTCTTTGGCATGAGGATTAATTTAAGCTGATTAAGACTCTTTGGGCCTTAAAAGAAACTTTGACCTTCCCTCGAACTGCCTAAAAGAATGTAGATAGTGGGTTTGTTCCAGAATAGAGTTATCACCAGAGCTATCTGCAAAGAATATGGGCTAGGTGTGCTGTGGGGAACTCTAGGCAGGGCCTAAAGATCAGAGTCTACTCTGTGTCCCATTGTCTCTGCCTGCCTGGCCCAGCAAAACATTTGTTTACCAAACATTTGCTTTTCTATCTCCATGTGAATTGCCTTCCTCCCCTTGAAGTCCCAAACCACTACCCCATCCTCCTCTGTCTTTAGCTGGAGATGGTATTTAAGGTAAGGGCTTTAGCCATGTTGGCCAGTTACTTAGTTTTCTTGGGTCTCTCCCATGTAATTAAACTTTTGTGTGATTTTTCTCCTGTTAATCTGTCTCATGTCAATTTAACTCTTAGACCAGCCAGAAGGGTACAGAAAAATTTCTTCCTCCACAATAGATTGCAGAGACAAAAAAGAACTCTTACCCTTTTATATACTTGATAACCCATTAACATGTACATATGTTTTACATATATATATATGTTAATCTATTACATACACATTAATTGTATCCAGAGGAAAAATAAAATCTCACCCTTTTTACAAGCAAGAAGTTACATCTTGGAACTAAAATTCCCACAGACAGGGAGATAGGGTACCACTCTTGGTGTTCATTTTTCAAAGAAATGGCTCCTTGGCCCCAGGAATGACATTCCTGGGATGTAAAACTGCAAGAGGCTTATTTAGCTTTGAAAAAGATTTACATATATTTCAGAGGCAGAGCTAGCATTTATAATCTCAAGTTTTCTGAAGGAAATGTTAAAAGAAAATGGGAGGAGGAAAGTTCTCTACTTTTTGGCACTAGGGAAAATTTAATTTTTAAGATTTTATTTACCCTTACACTGGCAAGAAAAAGTCATAGACGGCCTATACTATCTAATATATTACTTGGATAGGGACTCACACATAGGAAGAAGAAACAGCCTTAGTAACTGGAACTTGAGTATGAGGTGAGCACTGGCTCTCAGGTGTTAGAAACAAGACAACAAAATGGAGTCATTTGTACAAGACAACAAAATGGAGTCATTTATGTTAAGTCCCAGGTCACCAAACTGAGACTTGACTTAATTACAGCTTTGGCTCTCCCAGAAATGGAATCAACCCAATCAGCCAAAAAAAAAAATCACCTTATCAGCACTAGTTAGGCAACCTGCCTAACTAATCCCTGCCATCCCCTAAAGGAAAGTAACCTTGCAATAACCAATCTGCTTTTTTGCCTAGGGTAACTTCCTTGTTCCTGTTCCCTTCTGCCTATAAAAGTTGCTCCTTTTATACAGCTCCTCAGAGCTCCTTTCTATCTGCTAGATTGAAGCTGCCTGATTCGAATTCATAACTCTTAAAAATTTTAATATGCCTCAGTTCATCTTTTAACACAGGAAAGGGGCAATGGCACATTAAAACTGGGGCATAAGATCGGGGTTGGAGTAGTAAGGGGGATTTGATGCTGGATTTGACAGATTTGGGCTAGAACTGCTTAAATACTTCTGGTTTGTGTGGTGTCTAGAATCCAGGGCAGAGCTCAGCCTGCAGGTGGTTTGGGCCACAGAGCCTAAGCTACGGTAAAGAAAAAGCAATTTGGGCCTAGAAACAAGAACGTTGGAAGTTACAGGGAGACAGATTTGTGTACAAAGGCCTTATTGTTCTTTTGCAACCATATTGAAATTTACTCTTTTTACCCAGGTTAACAAAATGTATCACAAAAAAAACTAAACATTGGATTTAATAAAAACAACACTTTTGAAAGCGGAGCACAGTCCCCACCCAGGATATAATATTGCAAATGGTCACTTCTGGGATCAATTTACCATACTAGAGGAACAAAGTTGTTAAAGCATAGTTAATCTCAACTGAGCCACTTATCTGCACTGTAGTAAAGTACTTAAAATCACTCCCAAGATCAAGGTTTAAAACCATTTTAAGAGATAAGACTTTAAATGTTTTATAGCCATTTCTGTAAGAGGTGCTTTTCCTTCCCCAAATGGTCAAAGCTTAATGAGAAGGTTGACAATACTTTTTTTCCCCTCATCGTATCTTCTGTTTAAAAATATTTACTATTACTACTGGTAATATGGTTTATATCTTGTCTGATCTGGGAAGTGTACTCCAAGAAGTGAGGTTTGAGAAAGGAAGACGCTGCTTCGTGGAGGAATGGGTGGTCCTCTGGGTGCAGGCCACATAACATGACTTATTTTCCCTAGTTATATAAATGGAGTGCCCAGAGTTCCTTGATTTTCAGTAAACTGGGGTAAAGAGTGAGTATTATAATGGTAAGAAGTACGTGTACTTACAGGTGGATTACCCTGTTGAGGTGAGGTAGGTCCTGGTGGAAGATATTTCATATAAGGTGGCATCTGAGCAATAATAGGTCTATGGAGAGGGTGGTGGAGTAGAAGTCACTGATGCACCTGAGGCGTGGCTATGAATCAAGTGAAAAGTACCTGTGGTCTGGGAAGGATGTGGCCTTTGATGACTTATTGATTGCAGAGGAGGTAGCGTGGTAAAATATTGCTGTGGAGGCATAGTTCCATGAGAGTTCAAAACCACTGGTTGACCCTGATATTCAGGATGATGGTGAGCAATTGCAGAGGCAGGAGGTAGTGGTTCTCAAGTACCCGAATTTGAGTCATTCTGAATAGGGACAGTTACTAAATTGCTATGTTTTCTTGTTGAAATGTAAAGGTTTTCTGACTCAGCTTCCTGACTCACTGAAAAATATAGAGGTGAATTCATGGACAATGAACTCTGCTGGAGGAGCACTAATATCTTCTTGTGGCAGATTATATGGCTTGTGCGAACACTTTGCAAAGGAGGTAGTAGTATCATAAGGTATTGCTTTGGCGGAATATGGTTCATATGATGCTCATCTGGCGGCATTATAAGATGGTCAGATTTCAGTCGGTGGTGGGACAACATGCAGAATGAACATTTTCAAGTTGAGTACGGGCAACAGAATTTTCAGCTCTTGTATGGCCATGGTTGATATGAGCCTTTAAGTCTCTTCGAGACAAACACGGTCTCTTGCATCCTTGAACAGTGCCACACGTAAAGAGAGAATCTTGCGTATGCTTCTCAATTCATTCCACAGGATTACTACAGCCTGGGAACATCTTACTGCCTTCTTTTCCATGTAAAATAGCACAGGCATAGCAAAAAGCATGCTTGCATGGAATCATCTGCCCATCGATTTTAATTGGCAGTTCGCATTTGTCACAGAAATGTACTGGGGTATCATCCTTTTCACCTAAGATGTTTATTTAAAAGTCCCCAAAAACATCTTCAACAGATCCTTGCTCATTTCTAAAAGCTTTACCCACTGGAGTCATACCGGTCCTCTGCACTGTGATCGAATCCTTGGGCGCGCTCCGTGATTCAGCTCTCAGAGCACGAGGGGAGCGGAAGTCAACCTTACTGACCCAGGGCGCGCGTGTGCCGTACTCTCTTGAGTTCAGGAAGCGGAAGTACGTCCAGGTCACCGTACCTTTGACCTCGTCTTACCAACCTCCTTTCCAGTGAGAAAGTCGGGCAGAAGGAGAGTGAATATTTGAAGAGTTTTGGTGCCGAGGTTGCTTAGGCTGCTCTTGTTATGCTTCAAGAAAAAAAATAGACTTTAACTGGAAAAAGAGACTAATCCGGAATGGGGGAGGGGAGAGCATGTGTGTATGTGCTGGCACGGGCAAGCGCAGTAGTACATGAAGGCAGAAGCCCGAGCAGGTAAGGCAGCCAGCCCATCCTTAAAGGTTTTTTGTTTTGTTTTGTTTTGTTTTTAACAATGCAGTGCTTTGCTTTTTGGAGGTGAAAGCTCACCCATCGTTTGAAATGTTCAAATAGAGACTGGAAAGCTTCTTGTCAGAGATGCTGTAGATCTAGCTTCTCAAACTTTTCTGACAAAGTACCCCAATGGTAGAGAAAACTTTACTAAAACTGTGAGGGTAAGGGGGGACAGAGTTCTAAGTACTTCTGAAAGCAAGATATTTCTCTGAATAGTTGTACTTTAAGTTATAGGAATATTATGTGAATATAATTTCCTTTTTCAGAATGTTTGTTTTAATAAAAAATAATGCTTTTGATTACTTAGTTAAATTACTTGAATCTCTCCCTGCCCCTAAGTCTTTGAGTAATAGTGAAATCCCAGGAAGTTGTGCCAGGATATGTGTCACACACTGCTGGATTTCCCCTCAGTGTTGGTACACTAGTTTGTGATGCACGATAAAGAGTGGCTCCTTTACTGAGTATCAATACAAGGTCATCCAGTAGGACTTGGAAACCTTTTTTATACAGGATCCTTTATAATGGTATTTGTATATAAGAGTATTTATCTGTGCATGAAAGTTCAAAGTTAAAAGCCCCAACAAATTAGGGAGGTGATTAGTCACATTATAAAATGCCTTCCCATATCCCCAAATTTCTCATTTTGGTTCTTTAAATGTTATATTCTTTTGGTATATTTGATATATGTTTATAGAGTATTAACAACTTGGAGGAGAGACCTTAGTAAATCAAAAATTAAGGGGCAAATAATCAGTAGTGATGACTACTCCAAGATGGATATGAAGCATATTAGAAATGATCATATTCGTTTATGGAAAGATAAGGCTGGTTATACAGAAATGTCATTTGTACCCACCTTTTGGGAACCTAGTCTACTGTAAAGTGAGGCTCACCCTCCCTGTGGTAGCTTCATTTCGTACTGTACAGAATAAGTGCTCTCATTCTTATTTACAAAGCAACTTTGCAAAGGAAGCGATGAACTATCATGACCAAATATGCCAAATACATGATTAAAAAATAATTAAAGGGTAGGTCAGAACAGGAAATTGCCCTCATTAAGCAGATTATTCATTTCTGCTGAAACGCCAAGGCACAGTCAAAGCTGACCTTTGCCAAACAAAAAAAGTCAGCAGGGATGTTGCACCAGGTTGAAAATGCTGCAGAGAAAAGAAAAAAAGATTAAAAGCCATAAAAGCATTTTTTGATGGTCTCCGTTTAGATATTGGAATTGCCGAAGCATACAGCTAGATCAGAATATTTTTGCAATAATACTCCATGATTGATGCTGGGGAAAATTTCACATTTGCTGATACACTTTGTAAAAGAAAAAATGTATAGCCACATGGGACATTTTATCAGAGAGAGTGAGTGAGCAGCAGAGATAGGGTTAAAAAGAATAATAGATCCCCTTTTGATGTTGGAAATGATGATGAAGCTTACAGGTGGTAAAAAGAAGGAATCAAGGGCAGAGGCTTAGGGAAAAGTTACTTTGTCCATTTCATTATTGATGAATTCTTGAAAAGTTGCGTGTAAGTAGGCACCAGTTTTCTCATCCTGACCTATAATATCATTTCACGGCTGTTTTGTCTTTATTTTGAATTTGTCACCTGTGGGCAATGGCTACTGGTGCTTAAGCTTTTTTAAAAATTGAAATACAGTGGATACTGCTACTTAGGCTTTTGATTTCTTTGGCCTTCTGCCAAATAGCTAATGCCATACAAGCAAATACATGTGTACCAGGGTACCTTGTGACTTAGTGTACACCCTTCTTTTTGCAAAATAATCCTGCTTGAAGTGGTTTTCAAACCTTTTTCTGTATTCAGAAGGGTGCAGCTGCTCTGAGTGAAGTCACAGTAGGGGAGCCCAGAGTGTTACCTCCTTAACACTCCCACAGCTCTGACATCCTTTCACCCCCTCTTATAGTTGTCTTTTAGGCAGTTCTGTGAAGCACAGTTTCAATACCACTCCTCAAATACATGTTTTCTCAGCTGACGTATAAAATGTTTATAATGAACCATGTCGTATATCCAAAAGAATAATAGATGAGCACCCATATGTCTACCACCTAGCTTAAGAAATAGAGCATTATCAGCCCACTTGAAAGCTGCTGCACTCTCATGAAAGGAAAGCACTATACTCAGTTGTGTGTTCATCATCCTCTTGCTATTTTCAGTTTTAAAAATCACATATGTATATATATTTATACAAAATATTGTTTACTTTCGCATGTCTTTCACTTTGTGGGGATGGAATAATATTGTGACTTTATTCCCTTAACATTATATTTCTAAGATATTTCATGTTATTGCATGTATTTTATTCATTTTCAGTATTCTGTTGTATGAATATATTATAAATTTTTCCTATAGATGAATACTTGGTTTGTTCTCAGATTTATAAGTGCTGCTATGAAACATTCTTGTACATGTGTCTTGTAAATGTTCAAGAATTTTTCTAGGGTATGTATACAGGAGAGGAAGTACTAGATCATAGAGAATAAGCATATTCAACTTTTCCAAAGAGTTCATATCAATTTATCAGCAGAGTGTAAAAGTTTTTGTTGCTCCTCATCTTCACCAGCATGCAGGCGGACTCTCAACCACTGCGCCGCCAGGGAAGCCCCCTTCCGCCAGGGAAGACTTCTAATTTATTACAAATTTGGTGGTTGTAAACTTCATATCATTATGTTTCTGTTTCTCTGATTACAAGTGAGGTTGCACAGCTTTTCATGTTTTATAGGCCATTTATAATTCCTCTTTTGTCAAATACCTGTTCATATCATTGGACCATTTTTCTGTTGAACAATTTGTATTTTTCATTAATAGTTTGTAGGAGTTTTTTATATCTTTTTGATACTAATTCTTTGCCAGTTATATGACTTAACAATCCTTTCCTCTAAGCTTGTAAGTTGCCTTTTAATTTCTTTATGGTGTCTTGTGATACGCAACTTGTCAATTTTGATGCTTTAGAATTCTCAATCTTTTTCTTTATGATTAGCGTTTCTCTGATATGCTTAAAATGTTTTCCCTAACCTGAGATTGTAAAAGATATTTTCCCTTACATTTTTTTTTAAGTTTGGTCTTTCAAATGGAGTCTTCTTTAATTGACCTGCAACTGATTTTGTATGGTGTAATGTAGGGATCCATTTTTTTCCCTCCATATAAATAGTTATCCCAGAACCATTTATTAAATAACCCATTCTTACTCTTCTTATCTTCAGTGGCTAACTCTGTCATATATCTGGTTTTCATATATGCATAAGTCTGTTTCTGGATTCTCTATTCCATTCCATTGGCCTATTTTCTTATCGCATCTTAATTGCTGTGGCTTTATAAAGTTTTAAGATTTTGGAAAAGGGAGCAAATCTCCCCAACTTACTTTTCAGGATCATTTTGCTTATTCTTGGCCATTTGTTCTGTGAAGATATTTTAGGTTGGTGGGATATTGGAGAGAGGGATGAAGGAGTTAAGGAAAAGAAAGGGAGAGAAGAAGGGTTACAAATAAACATTTGCTCATGCTACAGTTATTCTAAAAGTCAACGCTGCTTTTGAAGTCAGGTATTTTCAAAGCTCAGAAAAGCTGCCTGCCTAAATTTACTGGCATTGCTGTCAGTACTCTGTGAGATGCACAGGGTTAATGTAATTTTTATTTCTTCTAAGACTTATTTCTTTGGGATCTCACTGTTTCTTGGGATGGGCAGTATACCATTGTGATTAAAAAAAACATGGCCTTTGCTATCAGGCATGCTTCTGTTTAAATTTCTGCTCTGCTACCTACTACCTATGTGACCTTAGGAATAATACTTAATTTTTCTGAGACTTATTATTGTCTTTTTGGTCTGTCGATGGTGGTGGTGGTGGTAGTGGTGGTGATTATGATGATAATAATAATATAACTATTATAGTTATTATTATTTACCTACTGTGTTAGTTTTCTATTGCTGCTGTAACAAATTACCACAAACGTAGTGCCTCAAAACAACACAAATTGATTATCTTATGCTTCTGTAGGTCAGAAGTCTGACAAGGCTCTTAGTGGACTAAAGTCAAGTTTTCAGAAGGGTTCCTTTTTGGAAACTTTAGGGGAGATTCCATTTCCTTGCTCATTCAGATTGTTAGCAGAATTCAGTTTCTTGCAGTTTCTTGTTGGCTGTTAGCTGACAGACGGTCCCAGCTTGTGGAGGTCACCTGCATTCCTTGGCTTTTGGCTCCCTTCTTCCATCTTCAAAACCAACAATGGTGGGTTTGAGTCCCTCTTACCTTTCAAATCTTTCTTGCCTCTTTTTCCATCACATCACAGAGACACAATAGAGAAACACAGGGAGAAAGGCCATGTAATGCCCGAGGCAGAGGGTGGAGTGATGCAGCTGGGGAATGCCAAGGATTGCTGGCAACCACCAGAAGCTAGGAAGAGGAAAGGAAAGATTCTTTCCTAGAGCTTTCAGAAAGAGCATGGCCCTGCTAACACCTTGATTTTGCACGTCTAGCCTTCAGAATTGTGAGAGAATACATTCCTGTTGTTCTAAGCCACCTAGTTTGTGGAATTTTGTTATGGCAGCTCAGTAAACTAATATAATAGCTTACCATGTTTTCCCAAATTGGTTTTTCTTCGAAGTAGCATATGAAAAATGGTCTTGTTAATTTCCAGTGTATAAGACACCTACATTCAAATATATGCCCTAAGGTATGGGCAGTACCCTAAGAAAGACTTGTTTGGCATAGCCTCTAATGGTAGAATTAAGATCAATGAGTAAAAGTTCTGAGGAAACTGATTTTTAGTTCAATATATAGAGTTTTCTAACAATTACAATAGTACATAGCAGTAAGAACTGTCCTAATAGTCAGACCCCAGACGTTTGGTTGAGGTAGTGGAACTAGTTTTTCATGAATGTTTTGGATAAAAAATTCATTTTAAAGAGAATTAGATGGGGGAGGGAAGGATTGGGAGTTTGGGATTAGCAGATGCAAACTGTTATATAGGATGGGTAAACAATAGAGTCCACTGTATAGCACAGGGAACTATATTCAGTATCTTGTAATAAACCATAATGGAAAAGAATATGCAAAAGAATATATATATAAATATTTAATATATATTTACATATATGTAACTGAATCACTTTGCTGTACACCAGAAACTAACACAACATTGTAAATCAACTATACTTCAGTAAAATTTTAAAAATAAAAAATACCATGAGAATATCTGATTCTCTTTAAACAAGTAAGAATAATTTTTTACATCGTAACAGAAAAGTCTGAACTGGTGCTTGCTAACTTAGATCTATTGGATTGGGCAAAAAGTTTCTTCAGGTTAGTTCGTAACAGAAAAACCTGAACGAACTTTTTGGCCAACCCAATATAAGAAAACTACAGAACACTCTTAGCAACATTTTTTGCATGAAGTTCAAATAAGTGGTTGATCAAGAACAAAATTTGGTTAAGTGATTATCCAGTCTACAAGGATACTTCCAAATCAATTGATAGAATTATTTTTTAAAAAGCAATAAATCATCCATTTATTGAGTGTTCCCTGTGTGGTATAAGAGATATAGATGATACCCTAGTTGGTTTTATACTCTGGCTGAGTTGTGTAGTAGACGTTTGCTGGGTGCCTTTATGGGATACGTTCTCTTCCTAATAATATTCAGATTTTCCTTCTGATATCCACCCCTGTCCTTCACAGGCCACTTGCTTCAGGCTACCTAATCAGGGTGAATTTTAGTTCTCTTGTTTGGAATGCTGCTAAGATGTTCTGTGTGTCCCTCTGGATATTAGTAAGAAATATGTAGTCTTAGTTGTGGTTGGCAACTGTATTATTGCCAAGAGAGGAACCAGTTTTAGGATAAAGCTGCCACTGAGGATGTCAAAGCAGAAAGATGTAAGGAAATTGAGTCCTTGAAGATATCACTGAATTACTGGGTCAACCAATATCTGGACGATCCAGTTAAGTGAGAAAATAAATCCACTTTTTGTTTAAGCCAGTTTGCATTGGGTTTTCTGTTCTTTCCAGCATAAAGTCTTATCCGGTATGTTCATAAATCAACTGAAGAACAATAAATGACAGTATATAAAGTATGTAGTCAAGTGCTAGATACACTGAAGATAAACCACCAGCAGCATCAGCATTATTCCAGGGAACTTGATAGAAATGCAAATTTTCAGGCCTCAGATTTTCTGACTCAAACTCTGCAAGTGGGGCCTAGTAATCTTTGTTTTAACAAGCCCTACAGGGGATTCTGATGTATGCTAAGGTTTGGAAACCACTACCCCAGAAGTTCAGGAAAGGAAGACTTCATGGAGAAGGTGAGACAAACTAAATATAGGAGCAGTATAGACTTTTGAAAAGAAGATGTATAAACCAGAATGAATAAAGGTACAGAGGTAGGAATGAATGTTATTTATTGGGCAGTATCTGGCTAACTGTGACTTTAATAAAATAGTGAAAGATTAAAATTGCATGGGTAGTAGGGTAGCAGAGAGTTGGTGGCTGAGATTTAATTTTTTGTCCTGTTACTCTCATTTTACCTGAACTCATTAAAAACCTGAGCAATAGAATGAAATATTGGTATTCTCCATTTTAGGCAATATATGTTGAGATCAGCCTGTTTGGACTATAGCCATAGAATATTAAGAGCATCAAGTCATAGCAGGAGGATTGTGTAGTCTTACTTGTATTGGTATCAGGTAGATAGAGAAGCCTCCTTCCTGGACTTCAAAAATTTGTTTGAAGGGAGTTACTTTTTTTTTTTTTTGCAGTACATGGGCCTCTCGCTGTTGTGGTCTCTCCCGTTGCGGAGCACAGCCTCCGGACCCGCAGGCTCAGTGGCCATGGCTCACGGGCCTAGCCGTTCCGTGGCATGTGGGATCTTCCCGGACCGGGGCACGAACCCGTGTCCCCTGCATCGGCAGGGGGACTCTCAACCACTGCGCCTCCAGGGAAGCCCGAAGGGAGTTACTTTTATCTTGTAAAAATCTGACACGAGCAGGGTGACACCAGCAGTGAGAATTTAACCTGCCCTGGCTTTATGAGATATTTGGTATATTCTTTGTCTTCCTCCTCCTTCCTTTACATATTTTGTGGGAGAAGTTTCCACCTGAAATACCGATGTCATGTCCAAGGTTGTACATCACCACTCACACTGCCTGCTCTGTTTGATTATGTGTGCTTGGATGGAACTGTTTACATTCCACCTTTTCCCTAAAGCACTGTAAGCCATGCATAATGATGCAGCCTGTGGAATTATGGAATGGGAGCTGACTTTGGGTTAGAGAGAATGCTGGAAAATGAGAGAGAAGCATTTTAAAGGCTAAAGTGCTAATGGCTGCAAGAAACCAAACACTAGACCTTAAAGTCTACCTATTTCCCAAACTTGTCTAGACCTAAGTTTATGGTGGTAGTGGGGGTGTGTGTAAGTGACAGTGGCATTGAAGGCGGAGAGGAAAGGTTTTAACCTAATGGTGCAAATAACTTTCCCATATTGACAACTAGCTTTTTGCTAAGGAGTGCCAGAACAGTGAATAAGTATTTCTAAAGCAGAGGCAGTGCTTAGTATATTTAGTCATTATTTAATTCCCCTTGATAATGGGGCTTCATTTTAGAGAGGATTTAATGGTCTTGATATTGAGTGACCTTGGTATGGCAAAGACAAGTGTGTGTGT
Organism: Neophocaena asiaeorientalis asiaeorientalis; assembly: GCF_003031525.2. Classification (NCBI taxonomy): domain Eukaryota; kingdom Metazoa; phylum Chordata; class Mammalia; order Artiodactyla; family Phocoenidae; genus Neophocaena; species Neophocaena asiaeorientalis. Next base: position 548,508 of record NW_020172464.1, on the reverse strand, counting down.
GTGTGTGTGTGTGTGTGTGTGTGTGTGTGTGTAAAATGCAAATAATGGAAGTGGCTTTGGAGTTGGGCCAAAAAGCCATCAGCACCAAGCTAAGGTTACTTTAGATCTGCTTGCTTTGCAGGTCAGATTGAAGGATGCCTGAGACAAGCAATAAATTCTTCCCCTCTGCCACTTTGGGAGGACAAATCAGCCAATGAATCACCTCTTGTTTGTTCGGATAGACTGACCCATCATTTCACTTGCTTTGAGGGTCTAAAGTTTAATTTTTTCCTTTCTTAGGGGATAAGGGAGTGATTGTGGGAAGAAAATGGTCAAATCATGGGACACTAGTGAGTTGTAGGGCTAGAGGAGTCATTTCGACCTCACTCTTTGCTTGGAGGAGCAACTTGGAGCTATGCTAGCTTGTTCCCTGGTAGGGCGATTTCTGCAGGCAGAATCGTTTCCATGGGTACGGGCTGGTGGAGACTTGGATTTCTAATGTTTTTTTGTTTTTTGTTTTTTTTAAAAGGTGGTGCTTTGATAGCCTTAACAAAGGACTGATAACTGCTGCACATTATCCTAGAGTCTAACCAGTTTTTGCTAGTTCTGGGCTGTGAAGCTTTGGCTGTTTTGGGGGCATGAATATGTGCATTGCTTCCTTTCCTTATTCTGGAGGTTTCAAGCTCTGGCATGTTTCTAATGGAGCCTTTGAAATGCTCTGCTTCTGGGTTAATTTTCAATCATGAAATGCGTCTCTGACATTCAGTGTGAGTTGTTTGAAGCTAAAGGAAGATATATAGTTTGACAAACTCCACAGTGTCTATTGTGAAGTGCTTAACATGAGATAAGGCCCTACTGCAGCCCTGTTGGTGAGTACAAGGTACCCTTAGACTGCAGTTCTGCCTCTCTGCTTTCTTAACAGTGTGGCTTTGGGTAAGTCTTACCCTCTCAGTCTCAGTTAACTCAACTGTAAAATAGAGATAACACTTGATCTTTGTCATACATAGGGTTATTGTAAGTGTAGTGAATGATCCCAGTTGGAGTCTAAGCTGGTATTACTCTACTAATTGGGCATCTCTGGGCACATCTGGAAGGACTATGAGGCACATTTGCCAGGAGTCAGTTCTTATAAAGGACCACAGAGTCTCTTGGAAAAGAACTCCAAAGCAAAAAAGCTTCAGGCACATGAACTTGCCATAGGAGTAGTGCTAGGAAGCCACAGTAAAAGAAATAGCAGAGTCTTGATAAAGATAATCAAGTCCAAAGCAAAAAGACAGTTGGAGCACTTTCGCCTAAGTAAAAAGATAGCTGGAGCACTTTAGTCTAAGCAACAGACCAAAACAGCCTATATTGGAGTTTTAGGGAAATGTAGGAGATGAAAATCATATTTGGGAGGGCTAAGCAAAAGCTGTGGCAAGAAAGGAAAAGACAGGCACTGGAGTACTGGGTTCCACAGTCCTTCTAACCATTAGGAGAGAGGTAGTGTCCATTACCTATTCCTGGACTATGGGGTTTACCCACTGGATGGTACGCTAGTTTTACATTTCCTCTTCGCTGTGTAGATGGTAATTCAGAGATCTTGATATAAATAAAATTTGATCAAAGAAACTGATAGATACGTACAAGTTCCTAAGGTAAATGAGTCTCTGTTAGTCCACTTATTTCCCAGAGGTTGTGTTCAGGGTATAGGGACAGAATGTGACTGGCCAGTCAAGGCTCAGCTAAACTCTGTGGACGAGAAGGTGGTGGTGAGGTCTGGTGTTTTTACTTTAGTCTCGTTAGTTTGGTGGGCCTGGGAAATTGAGCTGATCAACTAGGTACTGTGAGTGTGGCACGTGCAACCTGGGCAGGAGTGTCTTTGTGGGAAAGATGTTGGCTATCGCTGTTAGGATAGCTGAGGTACCTGAGAACTGGCTTCTGCTTCACAGAGTAGGCTGAGGAGGCAGGTAGATAGGAGCCTGATCAGAGAGGAGCTTACACAAAGTTTGACCATATGTCCCAGTCTGCCACAGATAAACCCAGTATGCACCTGTAGTTCTGGCATAATTATTAAGAGCACCCTCTTTTCATCCCCCAAATTCTCCTGATTTAGATGGTAAACTGTATGGCAAGGAGCTTGGGGGAGGTTGCTTTGTCCTTTTGAATTCCTATGCTGCTTTGTTGTCTGGCCCTTCAATTGGCAATTACTTCACTTTGCCTGAGGCATCCAAAGATCTCTACTCCCATTCTGTTAGGTTCCTCTTCTTCTGTCTGCTCCCTTGTCTTCCTTCCTTTTCCCCATCCTAGGCTCTTGGGAAATTCTTTATGTTTGTGGCTTTTCTGACCATGGGGATTGTGTAGCCTGAGCCTGGCTTTGTACCAAGCTGCAATGGCCCTAATGCTTGATTCATTTTTGTCTTTTTGCCATTTTTGAATTTGATGACCAAATGCACAAACAAGAAGAATTGCCTCTTTGTTCTATTGGGGAGTCAACCTTGCCTGTCAGTTACATAATACTTCTAGAGCCAAGGCTTTGTAAAATGTGGTATTACCTACCTGCTACCATGGTCCTGGTCTGAGAGATGGTTAACTTTCACTGCAGCAAATACTGATAGCAATTTTTCCGAAAACAATGTGTACCACTGTCCCTGAAAGAAATGTAAGAGAATAAACATAGAAAATAAAAGTTCCTCGGGGATCACCAGGAAAGCCTAGTCATCTTACCCGAACTTCTGCTAAGAGAGCCCAGTTAGCTAATGTCAGGCTTTGGCCCACTCACATTCTTCCAGCATAGGACAGTGCAACCAATAGTCTTATGAAGTCTATAGATTTCCAATTCATCTTTATATCATTCAGTTTTTATATTTCTAGGGTGTGAAGACAGTTAAATCTATAAACTTGTTCTTGTGTTTATCAGGGCACTGATGTCATATGGGGATAGCATACTTCACTTATGAATCATGTGTGAAAAACAAAATCAGACATAAATCACAGAGAAATGCAGTTAATGTTTTATGACTTTGTAAATCCAGAGCTGTGACTAACACTGGGACCTCCAATGGAAGCCTACAGCCTTATAATTCAGCAGCTCCAAGGATTAATTTTATCATACAGAGTTTGGGTTGGAAGCTAAAATACATCCACATGCAAATTCAGACCGTGGAGAATACCTGAACACATTTCTGCGTGAAGATTTGTGAATGTGCACTGGTGAAATAACCTCATAAGGGGCCGGTGCTAGTTCCACATACAGTGTGAAGTATCCGGGACAGTAAACCTTCTGTTCAAATCAGTCCTCTGTGTAATTAAATTGTGATTGACAGTTATTATCTCATGTGGTTATGTAGACTTGTGTCCCTATTTTATAGAGAGAAAATTGAGGTTAAGCTGTGTTAAATTGCTCAAGATCATGATGTCACAAAGTTGTAGAACTGGGCTTTCCGGTTCCATGGCCAATTCTCTTCCTGTAACATCACACCATCTCTAACAAGAATCCAGTGAAACTGACCCATCTCTTTTGCTCTTTCCTACAGATGGGCTTCATGTATGGTGACATATACATCCAGCAAGATACAGGGATGAGGATGGTTGTGGGAGGAGGTCCCCATGTAATACATGTCATGTTCACTAGGAACGAATTTGATCAGAACTGGAGCTCCCCCATCCACTACACATCAATGCTAAGGGAAAAAGTTAGGCCCCTGTTTTCCATCTAATGGTCTACTTTGTACAACCACAGTGGATTTCTGGCAGCCAGGGTGGACCTTATGTGGAAGCAGAGTTGATGACCACCTTTGTGATGTGAATTAAAGGGACTGGGGGGCCTACCTTCCCCTCAACACTAGTAGAGGTTCATTCTTAATTTTATTTTATTTATCTCTACTGAGAGGTGTTTTTTAAGTTTTTATTTTGAAATAATTAAAGGCCACGGGAAGTTATAAAAATAGTACAGAGAGTCCCATGTACTCTTTGCTCAGCTTCCTCTAATGCTAATCTTACATGAAGTGTAGTATAATTTCAAAGCCAGGAATTTGACATTGGTGTAATACGGTTAACTAGACTACAAGCCTTATTCAATTTTCACTATAGTTTCTACATACACTTATTTCTGTCTCTCTGTGTGTGTATAGTTCTATGTAATTTTATCTCTAGGTTTGTTCTTTTAGTTTAAGGCTCTTGTCCCTATTGTAATACAACCTTCACCACCTTGGAGAGAGGTAGTGTGTTGTAACAGAAAGAACATGGGCTTTGGAACCTGACAAGCTTGAGTATAGATCCTAACTATGCTATTTTTTATCTGTGTGACTGTGATTTTGGACAAATCATTTCATGTCTTTGGGGCTCAGTTTTCCCCTTGGTGAAATGGGGATAATAGTTTCTAATTCACACAGCTTTTGTGAGGATGAAATGGGATAATATATATAAAGTGCCTGGCCCAGCAAATGTTGTTTCCCTTCCGCATTTCTCCTTCCTTGAATGAGGTAGCATTTAAAGCTGTTCTCATTTCTTTATATCCTTGATTCTTTCCTAAGAAGAGCAGATTTTAATGGGAGGAGGTGAGAAATGGATGAAAGCATTCATTGTGAGTAGTGACACCAATGAAAGATTTCAGTGATTTAATAATTTTGCCTGGCAGTAATCCTCTTCCCGGGGCCCTGTGGGTTGTTCCTGCATAACATGAATGTTAATAATATTCTTACCCCTATACTTTTGCTTGTCATAAATTAGTATTTAATAAACATCATAGTCATCACTTCATATCTGTCTTATCCACAAATTCTACTCTTACCATTCTTACCACAAATTCAGAATCACTGGGCTGAGGGGAAGTCTGAGAGATTGATGGTGTAAAAGTCAAACATTTCCATAGATTTGACTGTTAAACAAATAGCCACTAATGGATGTGAGGACTAGCCTGAATATGTGATTAGGTTGTTTTTATTGCTTTTTTCCTGGGTAGAAGTGGTGACCACAAGGATGGAGAGACCTCTAAGAGTGGGAGGCTGATTTTGTTTTTTTTGAAAGGGGAAGAAGGAGGCTACTGATTTTTTAAAACTTAATTAATTAATTTATTTTTGGCTGCGTTGGGTCTTCGTTGCTGCGCGTGGGCTTTCTCTAGTTGCAGAGAGTGGAGGCTACTCTTTGTTGCGGTGCGCGAGCTTCTCATTGCGGTGGCTTCTCTTGTTGTGGAGCACAGGCACTAGGGGTGTGGGCTTCAGTAGTTGTGGCACACGGGCTTAATTGCTCCGCGGCATGTAGGATCTTCCCAGACCAGGGCTCCAACCCACGTCCCCTGCATTGGCAGGTGGATTTGTAACCACTGCGCCACCAGGGAAGTCCATGCTTTTAAAAAAAACTTAAGGTTTTGTTACCTTTCATTTGCGTATTTTAAAAAGTCAGGTTTAGTAATCTTTTGAGAGAACTAGCCTTTGGTTCCATTGATTCTTTTCAATCGTTTTTCTGTTTTCATTGACATTTGTATTTTCGTTGTTTTTTCTTATTGCATTGGATTTAATTTCTTTTTCTAGTCTTAAGATGAAATTTACATCATTGATTTAAGACTTTTCTTCTCTAATTATAGCCATGCAGTGCTATATAAATTTCATCCTAAACACTGCTTTAGCTGCATTCCACAAGCTTTGATATAGGCATGTGTGTTTTTATTGTTATTCAGAAGTTTGATTTCCAAATACTTGGGAATTTTCCTGATTTTTTTAATTAGTTCTACCTTAGTACCTTTTCCGTCAGAAAATATACTCTGAGTTCAATTTTATTTAAAAAATTGAGGATTATTTTTTGATCCAGAATGTAGCCTATTTTGATGAAATTTTCCATGTGTATTTGTTGAGTGGAGTGTTATAGAAATTTTAGTGAAGTCAAGTTAGCTGACAGTGTTGTTTAGGTCTTGTATATCCTTAGAGATTGTCTACTTGTTTTATCAATGATTGAAAGAGGAATATTGAAATATTCAACTATAATTGTGGATCTGTCCAGTTCTCTTTGAAATTCTATCAGATAAGGGTTGGGTTTATGGGTTTTTTTTTTTTCTTTTTCTTTTTTTTTGTTCCTGCATCACCCTTGGCTTTCAGGCTTCCCTGTGCACCTGTACCTTGGAGCAGTGGTGGGGTGGGGTGTTCCTCCCATGTTCTTGCCTGCCATGCCAACAGTAGACTGCTGTTGCTTGTGACTTAGTGCTTGGTAGTCTGGTGCTGGGGCCAGAGGAGGTTCTCTGTTGTCTGGTTTCATTTTTAGACCTGTGTGTCTGGGTCTCATGGGGTGGAGCTTTCTGTTATCCTGCCATTTCTAGCCAAACTCTGCCTTGTATCTTTGATGGATCTTGTGCAGGAGAATTACCTGCCACCCCCAGTTGTAGGAGACCACTAATGGTATTTAGCATAGGATTCAGAGCCCTGGACTATTTTCTGCTTCTCCCCTAGTGGTGGAATAGTTTTCTTTCACACTCCCCTCTGTCATAATGGGTCTTCACCTGTGCCCTGGGAGTGACAGGGTTTGTTGCTCCTCTGCCAGTGGCTTAAGACTGTTGTTCTTTGGGGATAAGAGTCTGGGAGGAGTTTGTGCCTTGCCTGCAGTGGCAGCCTCACCAGGTCTGTACCACTGAGAGAGGCTCTTTGCATTTTCCCTCCCGCTCAATCTTTCTAGTAAGCATCTGACAGAAGTCTGTGGAGAGGAGTCTGTGAAGAGGTGTAAATTTCTCTTGTGTCTGAGGTGCCCAGGAGTTCTGCTAGCCAATTCTTGGTTTTTAACAGTACATTAAAATTGTAGCTAAATTCTTCTTCCTCAGTTGTATGATACTCAGTGTCTCTTCCTCCTGTGCTCTACCACAGGTAAGCCAGTGTTTGTGACCTATCTCTGCCTTGGGAGGTACCTGTCTTTCCTTGGGTTTCAGATTAGTTGTTTTCCCTGCCATGTCAGCTCTCTGGTGACAGCAGAAAAAAGTATGATTTTGTTGTTTATCTGGATTTTTCTTGTTAAGGTGATAATAATGCTCTTTCTACATGCAAGATGAAATGCCTTCTGATTTCTCGAGCTATTTTTTTTTAATTTATAGAAGTAATACATGAACAGGGTAAACAATTCAAAGGGTATACAAAACGTTAGGTAAAATTTCTTACAAGCCCCACTCGCTAGAGGCAACAACTATTAAGAAGCTATCTGTTTTTAGTTCTTCCATTTCCAGTGGTACCCTGGAACAGGATCATTATGAGAACCCATCACTAACTTTTCAGGAATTTTACAAGCTCACTGGTGTCACTTTGGTGCTTAAAATTGGCTGTAGTGGGAATATTATGCCACGGAAATCAGTAAATGCTACAAATTAGACCTTCCCTCCCGGTAGCTGGCTGGGAAGCATTGACCAATACACCACTGATTATAACTATAAATACCATACATACACCCCTGTTTCTTGATTTGTTTTCTTTAAATAGTAACTGTGGACTCCTCACAATGAAATATAAAAAATTTAACACATGATCAAACACTCTTCCTTCCCATGTTTTTATTTTTAGATCTTCTATTCTTTGCCTTTATGATAGTAAATAAAAACCAAATGTTCTCCCATTTCCCATCTATTCATCACTCCTGGTCTTAGTCCCATAGTAGCTACTTTAAACCATTTCATTTTTTTAATGTCTTTTTGGTAATTACCATAATTCTAAAAATATTTGCCTCCATCTTTTGATTTAATGTTAAACAATATATGGACTCCTTAGCTGTGATGCATATCTACTTCTCTTATCTCCTCCATTTCCAAAGTTTTAAGTCCATTATTACTTTTACTTTGTTCAGAATTTTTAAACTTTACGATCTCTTACGTACCTACCTATAAACAATTTTTCTGGTTTTTTCTGTATGTTAATTCTAAAACCATGTTAAACACCATAAGACCACATTTATAATTATAGAATTAGTGAAATATTATTCATTGTGGAATCATAGGGATTTTTCCAAAGAACAGAAAATATGTTATTAAACCCTTGCCTCCAGCAGGAAAATTAGAGGTGTCAAAGTGTATTGTTTACTCATTTCTTTTTATGTTTCTTGACTTCCTCTGGATTATGCTCCTCTGCCACTGTTCCTTGTATCCCATGCTTTCCTCCTTCTTGCATTAGATTTTTATTTTATTGATGAACCATCTGATGTATTTTAATATATTATGAGTGGGCATTAAACTTTGAGTTCTTGCGTGTCCCCCAATTTTTGTTTTGTCTCATCCATGGTCAGTACTTGGTAAGGTTTACAATGCTGCGTACAAAGCCATTTTCCCTGAAAACTTTGCAAATTCACTTCTGTTGTATTTTAGCATTTTGTGATGCTGATGAAAAGTCTTATGCTGGTCTGTTTATTTTTTGGGAGGGAGGTTATTTTCAGTTTTTTATTATATGCTATTTGATACATTCTAAGAATAAATATAACACATGTAAGTATTGAATTTTGATAAAATGAACATCTGTAAAGCCACTACCCAACTAGAACACTACCATATTCCTGCCATCTATCTGTGTGTTCCTGCCATTTCCCACCCTCCTTATTTCACTCCAGGTATGATTATGCTGAATTTTGTGTTTACTGTTCTTGTTAATAATGTCTGTTGAATATGTATGAATTCCCCACACAATATATTACTTACTTTTTCTTTTCTGTTTTTTTTCCCCTGGTTTTAGTTTCTTTTATTGTGGCAAAATATACATAACATAAAATTTGCCATTTTAATAATTTTCTGGTGTACAATTCAGTGGCATTAAGTACATTCACATTGTTGTACAACCATCACTGCTATCCATCTCCAGAGCTTTTTTTCATCATTCCGAAAATGTCTCCATTCCCTTCTCTATCCATTCCCTGGTAACTTCTATTCTACTTTCTGTCTCAATGAATTTTCCTATTCTAGCTATCTCATGTAAGGGGAATCATGGAATATTTGTCCATTTGTGTCTGGCTTTTATTTAATTTACCATAATGTTTTTTCAGGGTTCATCTATGTTGTAGCATGTATCAGAATTCATTCCCTTTTTATTGCTGAATAATATTTCGTCGTATGTATATACCACATTTTGTTTATCCATTCATCTGTTGGTGGGCACGTGGGTGGTTTTCACCTTTTAGATATTGTGAATACTGTTGCTGTGAACATAGGTGTATAAGGATTATCTCTTTGAGTTCTTCTTTTTAACTCTTTTGGGTGTATACCTAAGAGCAGAATTGCTGAGTCATGTGGTATTTCTGTTTAACCATTTGAGAAACTACCAAACTGTTATCCACAGTGGCTACAATATTTTACATTCCCACCAGCAGCACACAAGTGTTTTCTCCATATCCTTGTCAACAGTTGATATTTTATATATATAATATTCCTTTTCAGATTCTTTTCCCTTATATGTTATTACAAAATATTGAGTATAGTTCTCTGTGCTATATAGTAGGTCCTTGTTGGTTATATATTTTATAATATAGTAGAGTCTATATGTTAATCCCAACCTTCTAACTTATCCCTCTCCCCATTTCCCCTTTGACAACCATAATTTTGTATTCTATGCTTGTGGGACTATTTCTGTTTTGTATATGAGTTCATTTGCATCATTTTCTTTTTAGATTCTGCATATAAGTGATATCATATGATATTTATCTGGCTTACTTCACTTAATATGATAATCTCTATAGCACATCTGCTTTATCCATTCATCTGTTGATGGACATTTAGGTTGCTTCCATGTCTGCGCTATTGTAAATAGTGCTGCAATGAACATTGGGGTGCATGTATCTTTTTGAATTATGGTTTTCTCCGGATATATGCCCAGGAGTGGGATTGCAGGATCATATGGTAGCTCTATTTTTAATTTTTTAAGGAAGCTCCATACTGTTCTCCATAATGGCTGTACCAATTTACAATTCCATCAACAGTGTAGGACGTTTCCCTTTTCTCCACAACCTCTCCAGCATTTATTGTTTGTAGACTTTTTGATGGTGGCCATATTGACTGGTGTGAGGTGATACCTCATGGTAGTTTTGGTTTGAATTTCTCTAATAATTAGCAATGTTGAGCATCTTTTCATGTGCTTTTTGGCCATCTGTATATCTTCTTTGGAGAAATGTTTATTTAGATTTTCTGCCCATTTTTTGATTGGGTTATTTTTTTTGATATTGAACTGCATGAGCTGTTTGTATATTTTGGAGATTTATCTCTTGATGCTGGCATCATTTGCAAATATTTTCTCCCATTCTGTGGGTTGTCTTTTCATTTTGTTTATGGTTTCCTTTACTGTGCAAAAGCTTTTAAGTTTCATTAGGTGCCATTTGGATTTTTGTTTTTTCCTCGTAATTTTCATTACTCTAGGAGGTGGATCCAAAAAGATATTGCTGCCAATTATGTCAAAGAGTGATCTGCCTGTGTTTTCCTCTAAGAGTTTTACAGTATCTGGTCTTACATTTAGGTCTTTAATCCATTTTGAGTTTATTTTTGTGTATGGTGTTAGAGAATGTTCTAACTTCATTATTTTACATGTAGCTGTCCGGTTTTCCCAGCACTATTTATTGAATAGACTGTCTTTTTCCATTGTATATTCTTGCCTCCTTTGTCGTAGATTAATTGACCATAGGTGCATGGGTTTATTTCTGGGCTTTCAATCCTGTTCCATTGATCTATGTGTTTGTTTTTGTGCCAGTACCATAGTGTTTTGATTACTGTAGCTTTGTAGTATAATCTGAAGCCAGGGAGCCTGATTCCTCCAGCTCCATTTTTCTTTCTCAAGATTGCTTTGGCTATTCAGGGTCTTTTGTGTTTCCACGCAAATTAAAAAATTTTTTGTTCTAGTTCTGTGAAAAATGCCATTGGTAATTTGATAGGGATTGTATTGAATCTGTAGATTGCCTTGGGTAATATAGTCATTTTAAGCAATAATGTTTCTTTCAATTCAAGAACATGGTATATGTTTGTGTGATCTTCAGTTTCTTTCATCAGCATCTTAATAGTTTTCAGAGTCAGGTCTTTTGCTTCCTTAGGTAGCTTTATTCCTAGGGTATTTTATTCTTTTTGATACGATGGTAAATGGGATTATTTCCTTAATTTCTGTTTCTGATATTTAGTTGTTAGTGTGTAGCAATGCAAGAGATTTCTGTGTATTAATTTTGTATCCTGCAACTTTACTGAATTCATTAATGAGCTCTAGTAGATTTCTGGTAGCATCTTTAGGATTTTCTGTGTATAGTATCATGTCATCTGCAATTCCCTAATGATTAGTGATGTTGAGTATCTTTTCATGTGCTTATTTATTACTGACCGTTTGTATATCTCTTTGAATAATGTCTCTTCAAGTCCTTTGCCCATTTTTGAATTGTTTATCTTGTTGTTATTCTTTATGTTGAAATACAGGAGTTCTTTGCTTTCTGGATATTAATCTCTTATCAGATATAAGATCTGCAAATATATTGTCCTGTTCTGTCAGTTGTTTCACTCTCTTGATAGTGTTTTTTGATGTATAAAAGATTTAAATTTTGATCAAATCTAACTTACCTATTTTTTCTTTTGTTGGCTGTCATGTCCTAGAAATAATTGACAAATCCAACGCCATGAAGATTTTCTCCTATCTTTTTTCATGGGTTTTACTATTTTAGATCTTAAATTTAGGTCTTTGGTCCATTTTGAGTTAATTTTTGTATATGGTGTAAGGTAAGGGTCCAGTTTCATACTTTTGCAAGTGGATATTACGTTTCCCCATTCTTATTTGTTGAAAGACTCTTCCCCATCAAATGGTCTTGGTACCTTTGTAAAAACAAAACAAAACAAAACAAAATCAATTGATGATATATGTGAGGGTTTATTTCTAGGCTTTCTATTCTAGTCTGTTTGTTTATACATCTGCCCTTAGGCCAGTACCACACTGGTTTGATTACTGTCGCTTTGTGTAGTAAGTTTTGAAGTCAGGAAGTGTGAATCCTCCAATGTTTTCTTCTTTTTCAAGATCGTTTTGGTTTTTCTGGGTCCCATGAAATTCCATGTGAATTTTAGGATAGCCTTCTCTATTTCTACTGAAAACACCATTAGGATATTCACTGAGATTGCACTGAATCTTTAGATCACTTTTGGGTAGAACTGTCATTTTAACAATATTAAGTGCTTCCAATCCATGAATATGGGCAGTATTTTTGTTTATACCTTCTTTCATTTGTTTCAGCAGTGTTTTGTCGTTTTCATTGTATAAATCTTCCACCTCCTTGGTTAAATTTATTCCTAAGTATTTTATTCTTTTTGATGGTATTGTAAATGGAAGTATTTCCTTAATTCCTTTTTGGATATAGAAATGCAACTGATTTTTGCATGTTGATTGTGTGTTCAGAAACTTTGGTGAATTTGTTTATTAACTGTAATGTTTTTTGTGTGGAATATTTAGGGTGTTTTACAATATGATCATGTTGTCTGTGAACAGAGATAATTTGACCTCTTCCTCTCTCATTTGGATGCCTTTTATTTACCTCTCTTGCCAAATTGCTCTGTCTAGAATTTCCAATACTGTACTGAGTAAAAGTGCAAAAGTGGGCATCCTTCTCTTGTTCCTGATATGAGGAGATCCTGTCATTTTAAAAATGTGTTATTTTCTGCAAGTTCATTGTTTTATTTGCAAATATTCTAGCAGTTTCATTCAAAGCTTCTAAGATGCTTTTGTTTGTGTATCTGTAGCAAACTCAATTTTATTGATATGTAATATTCTATTGTAAGTATAATTTATCAATTCTTTTCACTAGACATTGTGGTTATTTCCATTTTTCTGCTATTACAGTGTTACCATGAAGATTCTTCAACATATCTCTCTGTATGCCTCTGCAAAGTTTCTCTAGAGTATATACCTAAGAGTGAAATTGTTGGTCAAGGGTGAGCAAATTTCCAATTTTAAAAGATAATACTAAATTGTTTTCTGAAGTGGTTCTTCAAGTTTACATTTCCCTTGCAGTAGGTGAAAGTTCCTATTCATCTGCATCATTGCCACCATGTGGAACTATCAGACTTGTAAAGTTGTGCTTATTTCGAGGGTTTAAAATAGTATCTCATTGGGTTTTAATTTACAGTTCCCTGATTCCCAGTGGAGTTAAGAATCTTTCCCTCTGTTTATTCAAAATTTATGTTTCTGTGAAATGCCTGTTCATGAGCTTTCATATTGATTTGTAGGAGTTCTTTATATTTTCTGGATATTATTTCTTTATATAAGATGCACATATATTCTTCCATTGGCCCACTTTCCTTGTCTGTTTTTTAATTGAAGTATAGTTGATTTCCAGTGTTGTATTTCTGGTGTACAGTGCAGTGATTCAGGTGTGTGTGTGTCTACTTTTCCATTATGGTTTTTTATAGAATATTGATTATAGTTCCCTGTGCTATACAGTAGGACCTTGTTTATCTATTTTATATAGAGTAGTTTGCATCTGCTAATGCCGAACTTCGAATTTATCCCTCCTCCATCCCCTTTCCCCTTTGGTAGCCATAAGTTTGTTCTCTATGTCTGTGAGTCTGTTTCTGTTTCATAGATACGCTCATTTGTGTCATATTTTGGATTCCAGATATAAGTGATATTTGTCTTTCTCTCTCTGACTTCACTTAGTATGATAATCTCTAAGTCCATCCATGTTGCTGCAAATGTCATTGTTTCATTCTTTTTTTATAGCTGAGTATTCCACTGTATATATGTACACCACATCTTCTTTATCCATTCATCTGTCCATGGACATTTACATTGCTTCCATGTCTTGGCTATTGTAAATAGTGCTGCTATGAACATTGGGGTGCATGTATCTTTTCGAATTAGTTTTCTCTGGATATATGCCCAGGAGTGGGATCGCTGGATCATAAGAAAACTCTATTTTTCATTTTTTGAGGAACCTCCGTACTGTTTTCCATAGTAGCTGCACCAATTTACATTCCCACCAACAGTGTAGGAGGGTTTCCTTTTCTCCACACCCTCTCCAGTATTTGTTATTTGTAGACTTTTTAATGACAGGCATTCTGACCAGTGTGATGTGGTACCGCATTGTAGGTTTGATTTGCATTTCTCTAATAATTAGTGATGTTGAGCATCTTTTCATGTGCTTATTGGCCATTTGTAAGTCTTCTTTGGAGATATGTCTATTTTGATCTTCTGCTCAATTTTTGATTGGGTTGTTTGATTTTTTTGTTACTGAGTTGTATGAGCTGTTTGTATATTTTGGAGATTAAGCCTTTATAGGTTGCATTGTTTGCAAATATTTTCTTCCAGTCTGTAGGTTGTTTTTTTGGTTTGTTTATGGTTTCCTTTGCTTATAAGTTTGATCAGGTCCCATTTATTTATTTTTGCTTTTATTTCTGTTGCCTTGGGAGACTGACCTAAGAAAACACTGCTACAATTTATGTAAGAGTGTTTTGCCTATGTTCTCTTCTAGGAGTTTTATGATGTCACTTCTTATAGTTAAGTCTTTAATCCATTTTGAGTTTATTTTTGTGTATGATGTGAGGGAGTGTTCTAATTTCATTGATCTACATGTGGTTGTCCAGCTTTCCCAACACCACTTGCTGAAGAGACTGTCTCTTCTCTGTTGTATATTCTTGCCTCCTTTGTCAAAGATTAATTTATGTCAGGGGGATGGGCTCTCAGTTCTTTATTTCTGGGCTCTCAATTCTGTTCCATTGATCCATATGTTTTTGTGTTAATACCAAGCTGTTTTGATTACTGTAGCTTTGTGGTATTGTTTTAAATCTGGGAGGGTGAATTATCCAGCCTTTTTCTTCTACCTCAGAATTGACTTGGCAATCCTGGGGCTTTGTGGTTCCATATAAGTTTTAGGATAATTTGTTCTTGTTCTGTGAAAAATGTCAGGGGTAATTTGATAGGGATCGCATTAAATGTGTAGATTGCTTTGGGTAGTATGTCCATTTTAACAGTATTCTTTCAATCCAGGAGCATGGACTATCTTTCCATTTCTTTGAATTATCTTCAGTTTCCTTTATCAATGTTTTATAGTTCTCAGCATATAAGTCTTTCACCTCCTTGGTCAGGTTTTCTCCTAAGTATTACTTATTAGCTCCCAAAGCTAATAGAGGCAGAGCAACACTCACTGAGAATGAGGCCACTATAGTGGGCCCCACCCCTCCCTTTGGGTGCACACCTTAACAATGGGGATTCAGTGGAGGACCTGGGCCCCTTACTTTGTACACCCCTGGTTGCGGCTTGGATCACACTCCAACCCCTTCAGGCTGTCTCTGTGCAGCCAACCCCAGTCCTCTCCCTGGGTCTGTCCTCTGAAGCCCATGTTTCAGCACCCAGCCCCCGCGTGCACCAGCAGATGTGAGTTATGGGGTGGGGAGTGCAGGGAGGTGGCCAGGACCCTTTGTGCTGGTCTCTCTCTGTTCTGCCTGCTGCAAGCTGACTGCTGCACTCTCCTCTGAGCCTCTGAAGCTCCCTTTCTGTCCCAGCTGATCTCCCTGCTGGTGAAGGGGCTTCCCAGGTGAGGGAACATTTCCCCTTTCATAGCTCCCTTCCAGAGGTGCAGGTTCCATCCTGATTCATTTTGTTTGTTTGTTTGTTTGTTTCATCTTACTTTGTTACATGGTGATCTTTCTTACAATTTTGCTTTTATGAGATCTTCTGCCAGCACTCAGCAGGTATTCTGTGAGAATTGTTCCACATGTAGATGTATTTTTGTGTTTTTTTTTTTCTTTTTTGCAGTACGCGGGCCTCTCACTGTTGTGGCCTCTCCCGTTGTGGAGCACAGGCTCCGGACGCACAGGCTCAGCAGCCATGGCTCATGGGCCCAGCCGCTCCGCGGCATGTGGAATCTTCCCAGACCGGGACTCGAACCCATGTCCCCTGCATCGGCAGGCGGACTCTCAACCAGCAAAGCCCTGTAGATGTATTTTTGATGTATTTGTGGGAGGAGGTGAGCTCCATGTCCTATTCTGCCATCTTGATCCAGACTCCCTCCTTGTGTCTTTTAATGAACAGAATTTCTTAATTTTAATATCCAGTGTATTAATCTTTTCTCCTATGGTTAGTGCTTGTGTTGTAAGATACCTTTCCTTAACTTGAGTGTAATAATATTCTTTTATGTTTTATTATAATGGAACTGATTTTCTTCTATTGGAACTGATTTCTGTGTCTGGTATACATTAGATTCAGTGTCATCACTTGTTTTTTTTCTATATGGACACTCGGTTGTTCCAGCACCATTTATTGAAGAGATCCTCTTTAATCCTCTGTTATTCTCCCTTTGTAGAGTATCAAGTGACTGTATTTGCCTAGGCCTATTTCTGGGGTCTCTAGTGTGTTCCATTGACCTATTAATTGTTCCTTTGTCCATCTTTAATAAGCTAGTATTATACTGGTGAGGAAAAAATTTTCCTCTGTTCTTCTAGTGTCTTTGGCTGGTCTAATAAATTGATATAAGAAAGGTTAACAAGAGGAAAAACAAACAAAAGTTTAGTAACATGTATACTTCCTGTATACATGGGTGAGAGCTAGGAAAACTGAGTAACTCTTCAAAATGGCCATAGGCATTGCTTTAAATACCATCTCCTGCTAAAGACAAAAGATGTTGGGGGTGGGGAGTCAGTTATGGGAGGTTACCTGGAAAAGCACAGTAAACAAGGGTATGGTTGTTATGTAGATATAGCATTTCAGGAGGTGAGTGATGCACCTGGGTCCCCAAAGTTAGGACTATATTGTGCAAGAAGTCAGGTATTTAACAAGAGGAATTTTGATAGAAACAAAAGGAAAACAAAGGTTAATTTTTTGGGAAAATTGTAAACCCATTGTATGAGTCCTGAATGTTGCTAGTTGAGAAGATTTCTAGGTGGATGTCAAGCTCAAAACATCTTCAGATAGATTGAGGGCAGGCAGTGGCAATCTGACATATTTTCCTGGTTTGCAGTTTGAATGTCTCTCATGATGTCATTGGGTGTACTTGTAAACTTTTTGAGTGGCCCATTCAGCAAAAGGCACAAAGAAGAATGTCTAAACATGAGCTGTTGTGGCAATTTCTCTGAAGTTTATATCAAGTCGTTCACATTCAGTTTGCAGGGTTTCAGGAAAAAGGGCAGATTTAGTTCTCCATGATTCCAAGCCAAAAGGATGGGAGAAAATTGGAAACATTCATTTGGAGAGTTGTAACCGGACATTGGAGGAAACTAGACCTTACGATCCAGTCCACTTTATAGGCGAAAACACACACTCAAAGACAAACAGAACTAGATCTAATATTCACAAAAGTGTTACTGAAGCATAATTTTTTTCTCTAAAATCACCCTCATTCTCACCTAAGATAGCCAAATTAATACTAATTTGTTTGCAAAATAAGTCTAGTCTCGTCAGACTTTGCCTGATTATTTGCATAAGTGAAGCAAGAACAATCATTGACCATACAGGCTTTTTAAAAATCTGCTTTGCTGGAACTTTTCATAAGGAATCTCAGATTGGACTTTTAAAACCCTCAAAGCCAGGAAGTCAAAACAAGGGATTGTCATCAGACTTTGCCTGCAGTACCTATAGATTTAATTCCTCTCTTCTCGAGGTCCCTCAAATATATGAAGGTTCCTGTTCTTGGCAGGAATTGACCTTTCTTACTCACCTGGTAAGGGTTCTGGGGACCCTGTTAGCAAGGTACCAGACTGGTTTTCCAAGGGGCTTTATTGGCTCTATAAAGTCAACCTTGGTTACTTAAAGCTGTTTGGTCATATCCAAGTCTAGGCACACCTCTCCCAAGTATGATATTCCACTTAAAGCCTTGGTAGTATACCCAGTGTTTCCAATTCTGTCCTGTTACAAAGTGAACAGATGCTTAGTGAACGTAGGCAAATAACTATATTGCCATGAAAATAAGAATACTAACTTAGAGTCTGTGAATTCTGGGAGGGATCAGGTACGAAGAAAAAGATAAATGTTTCATCTTTTTTCACAAAGATGTATTTTACCAAAGTGCTGTAAGTCAGAGGTAGCTTAAGAGAAAAAGGTTTCCTTAAATCTGGAAAAACAAAACATTTAAAAAATCAGCAATATTTCAAACAAGAAGTCATAAAAATGTATAATCAAACTTCTCAGCCCATTTAGTCCCATGTAATTAATATTTGTTCTGCTTGTATCATTTTTCCAGTAGTTCTGGAAATTCTTACCGAGTTCAATTGTATGATGTTAAAGTTATCAGAAAGCTGTACTCCTCAAAAGGCTTTTCATTCAGTCTCTTTCAGGATGAAGCACTTTTGCAGGAAGCTTTTGTAAAAGCATCAGAGTAAAACAATAACTCTGTAAATGACAAAAGACTAAAATGCTGATGGTTAAATATCTGATGAGAGTTCATTATAATGGAAATTGCAGGGAAATGGTTATTTCTGTAACATATAACATTTTAAGATAATAACCAGAGTTATGACTGATAATATTACATGAGGACATATCAGATTTCTAGGTATATCACACAATTTCTGGAATACTTACTGACTTATACATACACAACATAAAGAATACCTAGTATTGTTTCTTATTTGACAATGCTTCCCATGTAGTTTAACATATCAAATAAGCCTAATTAGTGTAAAATCTTCCTTTTTTATAAGGAGAGAGAACAAATCTTTGGAAATGTTCCAGGACCCTCTGGGGAATTTCAAAGTTAGTTTGAGGTTAAAAAATAAAACAAAACAAAAAAACACTTCATTTAGATTTTTAAAAAAATTTTTCTTTTTTTATATTTATTTATTTATTTGTAAAAACATAGTTGTTTTAATATAAATGCTTTACAATGGTGTGTTAGTTTCTGCTTTATTTTTGTCTTTCTCTTTCTGACTTACTTCACTCTGTATGACAGACTCTAGGTCCATCCACCTCACTACAAATAACTCCATTTCTTTTTATGGCTGAGTAATATTGCATTGTATATATGTGCCACATCTTCTTTATCCATGCATCCGATGATGGGCACTTAGGAGGCTTCAATGTCCTGGCTATTGTAAATAGAGCTGTAATGAACCTTTTGGTACATGACTCTTTTTGAATTATGATTTTCTCAGGGTATATGCCCAGTAGTGGGATTGCTGGGTCATATGGTAGTTCTATTTTTAGTTTTTTAAGGAACCTCCATACTGTTCTCCATAGTAGCTGTACCAATTCACATTGCCAGCAACAGTGCAAGAGTGTTCGCTTTTCTCCACACCCTCTCCAGCATTTATTGTTTCTAGATTTTTTGATGATAGCCACTCTCACCGGTGTGAGATGATATCTCATTGTAGTTTTGATTAGCATTTCTCTAATGATTAATGACGTTGAGCATTCTTTCATGTATTTGTTGCCAATCTGTATATCTTCTTTGGAGAAATGTCTATTTAGGTCTTCTGCCCATTTTTGGATTGGGTTGTTTGTTTTTTTGTTATTGAGCTGCATGAGCTGCTTGTTAATATTGGAGATTAATCCTTTGTCAGTTGCTTCATTTGCAAATATTTTCTCCCATTCTGAGGGTTGTCTTTTTGTTCTTGGTTATGGTTTCCTTTCCTGTGCAAAAGCTTTTAACTTTCATTAGGTCCAATTTGTTGATTTTTGTTTTTATTTCCATTTCTCTAGGACGTGGGTCTTTTGCTGTGGGTCTCTTGCTGTGATTTATGTCATAGAGTGTTCTGTGTATGTTTTCCTCTAAGAGTTTTATAGTTTCTGGCCTTACCTTTAAGTCTTTAATCCATTTTGAGCTTATTTTTGTGTATGGTGTTAGGGAGTGATCTAATCTTATACTTTTACAGGTACCTGTCCAGTTTTCCCAGCACCACTTATTGAAGAGGCTGTCCTTTCTCCAGTGTACATTCCTGCCTCCTTTATGAAAGATAAGGTGACCATATGTGCGTGGGTTTATATCTGGGCTTCTTGATGAGTCTGGCTAATGGTTTATCAGTTTTGTTTATCTTCTCAATGAACCAGCTTTTAGTTTTATTGATCTTTGCTACCGTTTCCTTCATTTCTTCTTCATTTATTTCAGATCTAATCTTTTTGATTTCTTTCCTTCTGTTAACTTTGCGGTTTTTTTTGTTCTTCTTTCTCTAATTGCTTTAGGTGCAAGGTTAGGTTGTTAATGAGCACCAAGAGCCTTTCATCCACATGGCTCAGAATAAAAGGGAGAAAAAGTAGAAAGAAAGAAAGAAAGAATGAGGATAAAATAAAATAAAGTAAGATAAAATAAAATTATTAAAATAAAAAATGAAAAGTATTTATTAAGAAAAACAATTTTGTTTAAAGTAAAAAAAAAAAAACAAAGGACGGACAGAACCCTAGGATAAATGGCGAAAGCAAAGCTATACAGACAAAATCTCACACAGAAGCATATACATACATACTCACAAAAAGAGGAAAAGGGGAAAAA
>NW_020172464.1:524746-527517 GCF_003031525.2 Neophocaena asiaeorientalis asiaeorientalis | reverse complement strand
GTGACGTTGCACCAGCCTGAGGCGAGCTGTGTGTTCTCCCGGGTTAGTTGTCCCTGGATCCCGGGACCCTGGCAGTTGCGGGCTGCACAGGTTCCTGGGAGGTTAGGTGTGGATAGTGACCTGTGCTCGCACACAGGCTTCTTGGTGGCGGCAGCGCTGGCCTTAGCGTCCCATGACCGCCTCTGGGGTCGGTGCTGTTAGCTGCGGCTTGTGCTTGTCTCTGAAGCTCCTTTAAGCAGCACTCTTAATCCCCTCTCCTAGTGCACCAGGAAACAAAGAGGTAGAAAAACGTCTCTTGTATCTCTTGCCTCTTCGGCAGGTCCAGACTTTTTCCTGGACTCCCTCCCGGCTAGCCATCGTGCACTAACCCCTTCAGGCCGTGTTTACGCTGCCAGTCCTCTCCCTGTGATCCAACCGAAGCCCAAGCCTCAGCTCCCAGCCCCGCCCTCCCCGGCAGGTGAGCAGACAAGTCTCTTGGGCTGGTGAGTGCCGGTTGGCACCAGTCTTCCGTGCGGGAATCTCTCCGCTTTGCCCTCTGCACCCGTGGCTGTGCTCTCCTCCGTGGCTCCTGAAGCTTCTCCCCATCGCTACCTGCAGTCTCTGCCCACGATGGAGCTTCCTAGTGTGTGGAAACGTTTCCTCCTTCACGGCTCCCTCCCACTGGTGTAGGTCCCGTCCCTATTTTTTGTTTCTCTTTATTCTTTTTTCTTTTGCCCTACCCAGGTATGTTGTGAGTTTCTTGGCTTTTGGGAGGTCTGAGGTCTTCTGCCAGCATTCAGTGGGTGTTCTGTAGGACTTCTTCCACGTGTAGATGTATTTCTGATGTATTTGTGGGCAGGAAGGTGATCTCCGCGTCTTACACTTCCACCATCTTCCCCTCCCTTCATTTAGATTTTGACTTTGGAAAGTTTGTCAAAAATAACAAAAAGTTTATAAAACACTTAGTCAAAAAGGATCTTGGGTCACTGTGAAACAATGCTTAGCTATTCATTTAACCAAATCGACAATAGAAGATGTTAAAGGCAAATATAGAAAAGTAAAGAGTTGTAAAAAACCAAAAAACCTTAGCTATTTTAATAGCAAAGTTTCAGTTTTTTGAACACAGGAAATTATTTTGACAAAATACAGAATCCTTGTTATTTTAGGCAGATTATTTTAAAAGGTAAAGCAGTACAAAAAATCCCCAAAGTTTGCAGAAAGGAAGAAATCATGAAGATCAGATCAGAAGTAAATGAAAAAGAAATGAAGGAAACAGTAGCAAAGATCAATAAAACCAAAAGTTGATTCTTTGAGAAGACAAAATTCATAAACCATTAGCTAGACTTATCAAGAAAAAAAGGGAGAAGACTCAAACCAGTACAATTAGAAATGCAAAAGGAGAAGTAACAACTGACACTGCAGAAATACAAAGGATCATGAGAGATTACTACAAGCAATTATATGCCAATAACGTGGACAACCTGGAAGAAATGGATAAATTCTTAGAAAAGCACCACCTTCTGATACTGAACCAGGAAGAAACAGAAAATATAAACAGACCAATCACAAGCAGTGACATTGAGACTGTGATTAAAAATCTTCCAGCAAACAAAAGCCCAGGGCCAGATGGCTTCACAGGTGAATTCTATCAAACATTTAGAGAAGCGCTAACACCTGTCTTTCTGTAACTCTTCCAAAAAGCTGCAGAGGAAGGAACACTCCCAAACTCATTCTATGAGGCCACCTACACTCCGATACCAAAAGCAGAAAAAGATACTACAAAAAAAGAAAATTACAGACCAATATCACTGATGAATATATACAAAAATCCTCAACAAAATACTAGCAAACAGACTCCAACAGCACATTAAAAGGATCATACACCATGATCCAGGTGGGTTTTATCCCAGGAATGCAAGGATTCTTCAATATACACAAATCAATCAATGTGATACACCATATTAACAAACTGAAGGATAAAAACCATATGATCATCCCAGTAGATGCAGAAAACGCTTTTGACAAAATTCAACACCCATTTATGATAACCCTCCAGAAAGTAGGCATAGAGGGAACTTACCTCAATATAATAAAGGCCATATATGACAAATCCACAGCCAACATCCTTCTGAATGCTGAAAAAAATGAAACCATTTCCACTAAGATCAGGAGCAAGACAAGGTTGCCCATTCTCACCACTATTATTCAACATAGTTTTGGAAGTTTTAGCCACAGCAATCAGAGAAGAAAAAGAAATAAAAGGAATCCAAATCGGAAAAGAAGTAAAGCTGTCACTGTTTGCAGATGACATGGTACTATATATAGGGAATCCAAGGTGCTACCAGAAAACTACTAGAGCTAATCAATGAATTTGGTAAAGTAGCAGGATACAAAATTAATGCACAGAAATCTCTGGCATTCCTATACACTAGTGATGAAAAATCTGAAAGAGAAATTAAGGAAACACTCCCATTAAGCATTGAAACAAAAAGAATAAAATATCTAGGAATAAAACTACCTAAGGAGGTAAAATACCTGTATGCAGACAACTATGAGACATTGATGAGAGAAATTAATGATGTTACCAACAGATGGAGAGATATACCATGTTCTTCGATTGGAAGAATCAACATTGTGAAAATGACTCTACTACCCAAAGCAATCTACACATTCAGTGCAATCCCTATCAAACTACCAATGGCATTTTTCACAGAACTAGAACAAAAAATTTCGCAATTTGTATGGAAACACAAAAGACCCCGAATAGCCAAAGCAATCTTGAGAACGAAAAA
>NW_020172464.1:524494-524701 GCF_003031525.2 Neophocaena asiaeorientalis asiaeorientalis | reverse complement strand
CAGTAATCAAGAGAGTATGGTACTGGCACAAAAACAGAGATATAAATCAATGGAACAGGATTGAAAGCCCAGAGATAAACCCACACTTACGGTCACCTTATCTTTCATAAAGGAGGCAAGAATATACAATGGAGAAAAGACAGTCTCTTCAGTAAGTGGTGCCGGGAAAACTGGACAGCTACATGTAAAAGAATGAAATTAGAACAC
>NW_020172464.1:512843-523624 GCF_003031525.2 Neophocaena asiaeorientalis asiaeorientalis | reverse complement strand
GAAAACGCTTTTGACAAAATTCAACACCCATTTATGATAACCCTCCAGAAAGTAGGCATAGAGGGAACTTACCTCAATATAATAAAGGCCATATATGACAAATCCACAGCCAACATCCTTCTGAATGCTGAAAAAAATGAAACCATTTCCACTAAGATCAGGAGCAAGACAAGGTTGCCCATTCTCACCACTATTATTCAACATAGTTTTGGAAGTTTTAGCCACAGCAATCAGAGAAGAAAAAGAAATAAAAGGAATCCAAATCGGAAAAGAAGTAAAGCTGTCACTGTTTGCAGATGACATGGTACTATATATAGGGAATCCAAGGTGCTACCAGAAAACTACTAGAGCTAATCAATGAATTTGGTAAAGTAGCAGGATACAAAATTAATGCACAGAAATCTCTGGCATTCCTATACACTAGTGATGAAAAATCTGAAAGAGAAATTAAGGAAACACTCCCATTAAGCATTGAAACAAAAAGAATAAAATATCTAGGAATAAAACTACCTAAGGAGGTAAAATACCTGTATGCAGACAACTATGAGACATTGATGAGAGAAATTAATGATGTTACCAACAGATGGAGAGATATACCATGTTCTTCGATTGGAAGAATCAACATTGTGAAAATGACTCTACTACCCAAAGCAATCTACACATTCAGTGCAATCCCTATCAAACTACCAATGGCATTTTTCACAGAACTAGAACAAAAAATTTCACAATTTGTCTGGAAACACAAAAGACCCCGAATAGCCAAAGCAATCTTGAGAACGAAAAACTGAGCTGGAGGAATCAGGCTCCCTGACTTCAGACTATACTGCAAAGCTGCAGTAATCAAGAGAGTATGGTACTGGCACAAAAACAGAGATATAAATCAATGGAACAGGATTGAAAGCCCAGAGATAAACCCACACTTACGGTCACCTTATCTTTCATAAAGGAGGCAAGAATATACAATGGAGAAAAGACAGTCTCTTCAGTAAGTGGTGCCGGGAAAACTGGACAGCTACATGTAAAAGAATGAAATTAGAACACACCCTAACACCACACACAAAATTAAGCTCAAAATGGATTAAAGACCTAAATGTAAGGCCAGACCCCATAAAACTCTTGGAGGGAAACATAGGCAGAACACTCTAAGACATACATCACAGCAAGATCCTTTTTGACCCACCTCCTAGTGAAATGGAAATAAAAGCAAAAATAAACAAATGAGACCTAATGAATCCTAAAAGCTTTTGTATAGCAAAGCAAAACATAAGCAAGACGGAAAGACAACCCTCAGAATGGGAGAAAATATTTGCAAGTGAAGCAACTGACAAAGGATTAATCTCCAAAATTTACAAGTAGCTCATGCAGCTCAATATGAAAAAAACAAACAACCCAATCCAAAATGGAAAGAAGACCTATATAGACATTTCTCCAAAGAAGGTATACAGGTTGTCAACAAACACATGAAAGAATGCTCAACATCACTAATCATTAGAGAATTGCAAATCAAAACTGCAGTGAAGTATCACCTCACACCAGTTAGAATGGCCATCATCAAAAAATCTACAAACAATAAATGCTGGAGAGGGTGTGAAGAAAAGGGAACCCTCTTGTACTGTTGGTGGGAATGTAAATTGATGCAGCCACTATGGAGAACAGTATGGAGGGTTTTTCAAAAACTAAAACTACCATACGACCCAGCAATCCCACTAGTGGGCATATACCCTGAGAAAACCATAATTCAAAAAGAGTCATGTACCAAAAGGTTCATTGCAGCTCTATTTACAATAGCCAGGACATGGAAGCAACCTAAGTGTCCATCAAGCGATGAATGGCTAAGGAAGATTTGGCAACTTTATTTTGAAAGCTGGGCATCTGAGAAGATGGTGGATTACATCCTAGAGTACCATCTCATTGGGGTTGGTTACTAGTTTCTTTTATAGAAAAGAGAGGGGGAGGAGGTGAGGAAGTATAGTAAAAAGGCCATAAGTCTTTTTTTTTCTTTAAATTTTATTTATTTATTTATGGCTGTGTAGGTCTTTGTTGCTGTGCACGGGCTTTCTCTAATTGTGGTGAGTGGGGGCTACTCTTTGTTGGGGCATGCGTGCTTCTCGTTGCAGAGCATGGGCTCTAGGTGCGTGGGCTTCATTACTTGTGGCTTGCGGGCTCAGTAGTTGTGGTGTGTGGGCTGTAGGGCACAGGCTGAGTAGTTGTGGTGCACGGGCTTAGTTGCTCTGCGGCATGTGGTATCTTGCCGGACCAGGGATTGAACCCGTGTCCGCTGAACTGGCAGGCAGATTCTTAACCACTGTGCCACTGGGGAAGTCCCAAAAAGGCCATAAGTCTTGCAGAATATCTACTGGTTTTGGCCAGCCTCAGGAAGGGGCTGTGTTAATTTTTTCTTTTTTGCAGCCATTCACAGGTGGGCAGGGTCAGGGTGTTTCCCTGTGAGCTGAAGAAAGGCACTTTAGTTTAACATTCAGGCAGAAGGACAGGGTTCCCTGAGGTAGGCCATTGTGTATGATTATACCTGTAGACAGAACAAAAGCAATGGAAAGCAAAGGTCAAAGTGAAAGAAACAGATTCAACATGGAGTCAGATGTTTTTCTTCTCTTTTACAATATACCCAAATGTCTTTAGTTTTTCTGTAAGAGGAAGCCACAGAGGATAAACCTATATTTAGTAAACCTATATTTAGTAATTAATGTTTTAGTTATTTTATCTTATTTGTGGATGATCTAGGTATTCAGTAAGTTTCCATCATTTAACTTAACTTATCAAAACTGTAAAGTCTCAAGTTACCAAAATTCACCTAAAATTCTTTTCTCACTTAAATCTATCTAAATCCCTTGTTCCTAACAGTTATGTTTTGATTACCTGTGAAAACTGCATGAGACATTAGACAAAGTCAGGTATCATCCCGAGCTATTTTTCTTGGTGACAAATTTTGTGACAGAGATAACATGAATTTATTTGACTAATAAATTCAGGTAGAATAAAAGTTGGATGTCTGCATTATATTCAGTGTTGATGACTCTAAAGACATATCTATTTTAATTTAACCAACAGACTTAAATTAGCCCTTTCATGTTGGGGACTCACGTGGGGGTTCCCTTTTGGCCCACCCAGCCCTTGATAGTGCTGGTAAGAGTCCCTTTGACACTTCCCTAGGCCCCTTCCCATTCTCTTGTTAATTAACATCATATAATTATTGGCATTTTTAAGACCCATGGGGGGAAGCTGAGACAGAAAATTTGTTAAGGCTTCCTGAAGTGTTTTTTTTTTTTTGCGGTACGTGTGCCTCTCACTGTTGTGGCCTCTCCCGTTGTGGAGCACAGGCTCCGGACGCGCAGGCTCAGCGGCCATGGCTCACGGACCCAGCCGCTCCGCAGCATGTGGGATCTTCCCATACCAGGGCGCAAACCAGTTTCCCCTGCATTGGCAGGCGGACTCTCAACCACTGTGCCACCAGGGAAGCCCCCTGAACTTCTTTTTTTAATCCAGTTTTCAGCAATAAGTTTTTATGGGTTGTCCAGTGGGTAAGGGGGACCCTTAATCCCAGCATTTACCATGATCTGGATAGTAAACTCTAGGGTCTGTATCAACCCAAACATGCTCTTCCACTCTGCAACACTCAAAACCGAAGACACAGCCCCCCAAATAGTCACTCTTCATAATCTGTTTCAGTAAAAGTTCCTGAAGAAGCTGATGATTCTGATTTACAAAATGAAATAACTCCTTCACATTATACCCTTTGGTTTCAATGGTTTCTTGAAGATCTGATGCTGTCCAAGGGACATGAACTCTTTACAGTGGGGGTTCAGGTTATATCCACAAAGGACATTACATAAAAAGGCCTGAAGCTGATAGAGCCTGATTATGGAGCCCTGGAAAGTAGGAAGAATTGTAAGGGATAGCGATGTATCCCCTGCTACCCATCTTGAGTGCTTCTACTAAATTCATTTCCTGGCTTTCAGTATTTACATGAGTAACCTGTATACTCTGGGCCTTGAGATTAGGCTGAAGTGCTGTCTGAAAATCTTATAAAGAGAGGGAAGTCAAAAGAGGCAGTTGGGTGTTTAAGGGATTTTTCTGGGGAAGTTGGAGGAGTTTTGGGATCTGAAGAAATTTGATGAGGTGATGGGGCTGTATTTTGAGAGCGAATTTACGTTGGATGTAGACATTATTTTTTGTTCTAAATCCAATTTCTGTTTTTTTAATCTTATTAAGGGGGTCCCTAAGGCTAACTGTTATACTTCTTTGTGTCCTCTTCTTAATTTGATGTTTTCATAGGTACTAATGAGACAGTTGTTTAGGATGAGAGTTCTCTAAGAAAAAGTTTTTTCCTTTAAATATAGCCAGTTCAAAGGATTCATCATCTGGCCATTAATGAGAAGGATTTTATATTAATCTCAATAGTGACTCAAACCAATAAGCCTTTTCATGGCTTAACCAAGTATGCAAGGGGCATCCCTAAAGGAGAGTGCAAAAGATGCAGGCCTCACAATATTCAGAAAGTTCGCTCCCAGTTAGTCTAAGAAAGCAAAGACTGTTGTCACAGGCATTAAGACTGGTATAGGGCAAATGATGTCTCCACTTTCCCGTGAGAATGGGAGACACCTCCAGGTATAGACCCACTAATGTGACACTGGGCAGGCCCTACTGGAATGGGACTTTTCCAGCACTAATGAGACAAAGTTGACACGAAAAAGGCCCCTTATGGACTGGGACCCCGTATGACAAACTCTCCTGAGAGCTGGCACAAAGAGAATGCTGAGATACCAGTCACATGCCCAGGTTGTTACCTCTTCTTCTGACCAACTAGATTAGTAGTTCCACAGCTTACTCAGTTGTCTGCCAGATGCATGCCAGTACATACATCCACCAGTTGCCGGAGACCAGAGAGACTATTCTCACTGACCATAAAGCCAAGCTCTCAGAACATAGACAACAGACAAGAGAAAACAATGACCATCTATGGGAGGAAAGGGATCAATAGAAAACAAGAGTACTCATAACAAATTTTTACCAAAGTTGCTATACCTGAGAAATTAGTTCCACAAATATTTTATTCAGCTAATCTAAATTTAGAAAAATAAAGGGACTGTCACTACTCTTGCTTACATCAGACCCTGCGGGCAAAGAGCTCTTTGTCAGAGGTCCCAGGATTTCTCAGCTACAGTAGCCTTGGAGGGAGCAGAGTCCAGCCAGGGAAGTTTATCCTGCTGACTACTACATCAGCTGTTGCAGAGGAAATATTTTTCCTTTACACTTCTAGGTTCTTTGGCTAGTCTAATAATTAAGTTGATAAAAGACAGATTAACAGGAGAAAAACACATTTAATGACATGTATATCTCATGTACACATGGGAGAGACCCAGGAAAACTGAGTAACTCTCCAAAATGGCCCAAGCCATCACCTTAAATACCAGTTTTAGCTAAAGATGAAAGATGATGTTGGGAGTGAGGAGTCAGTTATGGGAGGTTACCAGGAAAAGCACAGTAAACAGGGTATGCTTGTTATGCAGATTTAAGTGATTGCCTTCTCCATTGATAACAAGTTCTAGAGATCTTCTTCTTCCTGGCACAGTGAGGGAGACATCCTTACAAGTGGAGATTCCCCTTATAAATGTGAATGTTTCTTAAGAAAGGGTGATTTCTACTCAATTTTCAGAGCTTCTGCTGTGTCTGCAGTTTCTTAAAAATAATCAGCCTAAATTAATCCTTATGCCAAAGAGACATATTTTGGGGTGGTATATCTGATCCCCTACAATTATTTGTTAATATTATATAATTATGAATTAATATTACATAGTATGGATATTAATATTTATGGTACATATAATGTATGTACAGTAATTATATATATATATATTTATACATATATATATAATTTTTGGCTGTGTTGCACGGCTTGTGGGATCTTAGTTCCCCGATCAGGGATTGAACCCTGGCCCCCAGCAGTGCAAGTGTGGAGTCCTAACCACTGGACTGCTGGGGAATTCCCAATACATTAATATAATAATATTGTTATATTAATACATTTTATTATCAGAAAATTAAATTCCACAGATACACACAGGCTCTTGTTACCAAATTAAGTCATATGGACCCTGCTCGGGCCATATGGGCTCTCTGCCTTGGTGTGTGTGTGGGTTCTTTTTCTGTTTGGGTGTGAGCAGCCAGTAATGAAACTGAAGCTGAGATCAACACAAGTTTTATTCAGTGGCCAAAGAATGGAGAAGTGGGAACTAAGTTCACAGATCAACTTCTTGCCTACCCAGCGAGAGATCTAATTTTAAAGAGTAAAAACAAAGGGAGGAGGAGTGAGGCTAATGATGGGGAGGCATATGCACTAGTCTACTGGAGAAGGGGGCAGTACTTTTTCAAGGGAGTGCGGTGTCATGCCCTTTTTATCCTTTTTTGGTGCTTAATGTCTGGTCATGGCTGCTGGTAGGTGTGTCATTCAAAATGCTAATATTAAATCAAAATATAATGAGACTCAGTGTCTGTTGGAGGCCAGATTCATCGCCATCTTGGACCCAGCTGGTTCCAGCTGTTTTTTGTTTATTTGTTTGTTTGTATTTTCCTTTCTTATCTCTGGAACCTTTAACTTAAAGATTTATGTTGACCCCTGCTAAAGGTGGGTGTTGGCAGGCTTTGAGCAAAGACTTGGAGCAGCTCTGGCAACACTCTAACCCTCACACCATCATGAAACCATTTGTGTTTTTTATTGGGATTGCATGTGATCTGTTGAATAGATTGAAAAGAATTGATCTATTCATTACATTGAGTTTGGGTTTTGGTCTTTAAAGTACGTGAAAAATCATACTTCTAATTAGGATGTACAAGGACACGACCTGTGCACCTGTTGCTCTGAATCTTATTTCTCTGTCAGTAACTTTCTTTCCTTTTTTTTTCTCTCTTTGGTTTTGGCTTTCTGAAATGTCAAGAGGCTATGTATACTTGTCCATTTTTATCCCATTAGTTGGTATTTGGTGACTCCTTTCAATATAAAGTGTTGTTTTGACTCCCTCTTGCGAGAGAACTGGAATCACAACTAACTGCTGAACAGTCATCAACAGGAACACTGGAACTCACCAAAAAAGATAGCCCAAGGCT
Source organism: Neophocaena asiaeorientalis asiaeorientalis (assembly GCF_003031525.2). NCBI lineage: Eukaryota > Metazoa > Chordata > Mammalia > Artiodactyla > Phocoenidae > Neophocaena > Neophocaena asiaeorientalis. The sequence goes on along the minus strand of NW_020172464.1, from coordinate 516,505 downwards.
TCCCTGGTGGTGCAGTGGTTGGGAGTCTGCCTGCCAATGCAGGGGACACGGGTTTGAACCCTGGTGCGGGAGTATTCACAAACTGGAGAACACTTATACCACAGAAGTCCACGCACTGGAGTGAAGGTTCTGAGCCCTACGTCAGGCTTCCCAACCCAGGTGTCCAGCAATGGCAGGAGGAATTCCTAGAGAATTACACTTTGAAAACTACCGGAATTTGACTGCAGGACTTCAACAGGACTGGGGGAAACAGAGACTCCACTTTTGGAGGGCACACACAAAGCAGTGTGTGCATCGGGACCCAGGGGAAGGAGCAGTGACCCCACAGGAGACTGAACCAGACCTACCTGCTAGTGTTGGAGGGTCTCCTGCAGAGGTGGTGGGTGGCTGTGGCTCACCGTGAGGACAAGGACACTGGCAGCAGAAGTTCTGGGAAGTACTCCTTGGCATGAACCCTCCCAGAGGCCACCATTAGCCCCAGGAAAGAGCCTGGTAGGCTCCAGTGTTGGGTCGCCTCAGGCCAAACAACCAACAGGGAGGGATCCCACCCCCACCCATCATCAGACAAGCAGATTAAAGTTTTACTGAGCTCTGCCCACCAAGCAACAACCAGCTCTATCTACCACCAGTACCTCCCATCAGGAAACTTGTGCAAGCCTCTTAGATAGCCTCATCCGCCAGAGGGCAGACAGCAGAAGCAAAAAGAACTACAGTCCTGCAGCCTGTGGAACAAAAACCACATTCATAGAAAGAGAGACAAGATGAAAAGGCAGAGGTCTATGTACCAGATGAAGGAACAAGATAAAACCCCAGAAAAACAACTAAATGAAGTGGAGATAGGCAACCTTCCAGAAAAAGAATTCAGAATAATGATAGTGAAGATGATCCAGTACCTTGGAAAAAGAATGGAGGCAAAGATGGAGCAGATGCAAGAAATGTTTACCAAAGACCAAGAAGAATTAAAGAACAAACACCTAGAAGAATTAACAAACAGAGATGAACAGTACGATAACTGAAATGAAAAATGCAGTAGAAGGAATCAATAGCAGAATAACTGAGGCAGAAGAATGGGTAAGTGACCTCGAAGACAGAATGGTAGAATTCACTGCCGCAGAACAGAACAAAGAAAGAACAATGAAAAGAAATGAAGGCAGCCTAAGAGACCTCTGGGACAACATTAAAGGCAACAACATTCGCATTATAGGGGTCCCAGAAGGAGAAGAGAGAGAGAAAGGACCCGAGACAATATTTGAAGAGATTATAGTTGAAAACTTCCGTAACATGGGAGGGAAGATAGCCACTCAGGTCCAGGAAGCGCAGAGAGTCCCAGGCAGGATAAAACCAAGGAGAAACACACCAAGACACATAGTAATCAAATCGGCAAAAATTAAAGACAAAGAAAAATTATTGAAAGCAGCAAGGGATAAAAGACAACATACAAGGGAACTCCTATAAGGTTAACAGCTGATTTCTCAGCAGAAACTCTACAAGCCAGAAGGGAGTGGCATGACATATTTCAAGTGATGAAAGGGAAGAACCTTCAACCAAGATTACTCTGCCTGGCAAGGATCTCATTCAGGTTCGATGGAGAAATCAAAAGCTTTACAGACAAGCAAAAGCTAAGAGAATTCAGCGCCACCAACCCAGCTCTACAACAAATGCTAAAGGAACTTCTCTAAGAGGGAAACACAAGAGAAGAAAAGGACCTACAAAAACAAACCCATCGCAATTAAGAAAATGGTGATAGGAGCATACATATTGATAATTACCTTAGACGTGAATGGATTAAATGCTCCAAACAAAAGACACAGGCTCGCTGAATGGATACAAAAACAAGACCCATATATATGCTGTGTACAAGACCCCACTTCAGACCTAGAGACACATACAGACTGAAAGTGAGGGGATGGAGAAAGGTATTGCATGCAAGAAGAAATCAAAAGAAAGCCAGAGTAGCAATCCTCATATCTGATAAGATAGACTTCAAAATAAAGAATGTTGCAAGAGAAAAGGAAGAACGCTACATAATGATCAAGGGATCAATCCAAGAAGAAGGTATAAGAATTATAAATTATAAAAATATATGCACCCAACATATGAGCACCTCAATACATGAGGCAACTGCTAACAGCTATAAAAGAGGAAATAGACAGTAACACAATAATAGTGGGGGACTTTAGCACCTCACTTACACCAACGGACAGATCATCTTAACTGAAAGTTAATAAGGAAACAGAAGCTTTATATATTTATTTAATTTTTTACATCTTTATTGGAGTATAATTGCTTTACAATGGTGTGTTAGTTTCTGCTTTATAACAAAATGAATCAGTTATACATATACATGTGTTCCCATATCTCTTCCCTCTTGTGTCTCCCTCCCTCCGACTCTCCCTATCCCACCCCCCAGGCGGTCACAAAGCACCGAGCTGATCTCCCTGTGCTATGCGGCTGATTCCCACTTGCTATCTACCTTACGTTTGGTAGTGTATATATGTCCATGTCTCTCGCTTGCTTTGTCACAGTTCACCCTTCCCCCTCTGCATATCCTCAAGTCCATTCTCTAGTAGGTCTCTGTCTTTATTCCTGTCTTACGCCTAGGTTCTTCATGACATTCTTTTTTTCTTAAATTCCATATATGTGTGTTAGCATAAGGTATTTGTCTTTCTCTTTCTGACTAGTATACTTCACTCTGTATGACAGACTGTCGGTCTATCCACCTCAATACAGATATCTCAATTTCGTTTCTTTTTATGGCTGAGTAATATTCCATTGTATATATGTGCCACATCTTCTTTGTCCATTCATCTGATGATGGACAATTAGGTTGTTTCCATCTCCTGGCTATTGTAAATAGAGCTGCAGTGAACATTGTGGTACATGACTCTTTTTGAATTATGGTTTTCTCAGGGTATATGCCCAGGAGTGGGATTGCTGGGTCATATGGTAGTTCTATTTTTAGTTTTTTAAGGAACCTCCATACTGTTCTCCACAGTGGCTGTATCAATTTACATTCCCACCAACAGTGCAAGAGGGTTCCCTTTTCTCCACACCCTCTCCAGCATTTATTGTTTGTAGATTTTTTGATGATGGCCATTCTGACCAGTGTGAAATGATACCTCATTGGAGTTTTGATTTGCAATTCTCTAATGATTAGTGATGTTGAGCATCCTTTCATGTGTTTGTTGGCAGTCTGTATATCTTCTTTGGAGAAATGTCTATTTAGGTCTTCTGCCCATTTTTGGATTGGGTTGTTTGTTTTTTTGTTAGTGAGCTGCATGAGCTGCTTATAAATTTTGGAGATTAATCCTTTGTCAGTTGCTTCATTTGCAAATATTTTTTCCCATGCTGAGGGTTGTCTTTTGGTCTTGTTTATGGTTTCCTTTGCTGTGCAAAACCTTTGAAGTTTCATTAGGTCCCATTGGTGTTAGCTCTTTTCTAAATGTTTGATAGAATTCGCCTGTGAAGCCATCTGGTCCTGGGCTTTTGTTTGTTGGAAGATTTTTAATCATAGTTCCAATTTCAGTGCTTGTGTTTGGTCTGTTCATATTTACTATTTCTAAGTGATTCAGTCTTGGCACGTTGTGCATTTCTAAGAATTTGTCCATTTCTTCCAGGTTGTCCATTTTATTGGCATAGAGTTGCTTGTAGTAATCTCTCAT
>NW_020172464.1:511380-512731 GCF_003031525.2 Neophocaena asiaeorientalis asiaeorientalis | reverse complement strand
CGTTGAGTGAAGCTGGGTGCTGGTTTTGAGATGGAGATCTCTGGGAGATTTTCGCCGTTTGATATTATGTGGAGCTGGGAGGTCTCTTGTGGACCGGTGTCCTGAAGCTGGCTCTCCCATGTCAGAGGCACAGTAGTGACTCCTGGCTGCAGCACCAAGAGCCTTTCATCCACATGGCTCAGCATTAAAGGGGGAAAAAGTAGAAAGAAGAATTAGTAGAAGAAGAAAAAGAAAGAAAGAAAGGAGAGAGGGAGGGAAGAAGGATGGAAGGAAGGAGGGAAGGAAGGAAAAAAAGAAAGACAGAAGATAAAATAAAGTAGGATACAATATAGTAAAGTTATTAAAATAAAAAAATAATTAAGAGAAAAAAAGAAAAAAAATTAAAAAGAAAACACAGAACAAGCAAACAAACAAATGGATGGATAGAGCCGTAGGACAAATGGTGGAAACAAAGCTATACAGAGAAAATCTCACACAGAAGCATGTACATACACACTCACAAAAAGAGGGAAAGGGAAGAAAAGTAAATCTTGCTCTCAAAGTCCACCTCCTCAATTTGGGATGATTCATTGTCTAAAGGAGGGAAGGAAGGAAAGAAAGAAAGAAGATAATGTAAAATAAAATAAAGTTATTAAACTAAAAAATAGTTATAAAAAATAAATAAAACCCCAAAACAAACAAAAAAAAAACGGACGGATAGAACCCTAGGACAAATGGGGGAAACAAAAGTATACAGACAAAATCACACACAGAAGTATACACATACACACTCACAAAAAGAGGAAAAGGGGAAAAAGTCATAAATGTTGCTCTCAAAGTCCACCTCCTCAATTTGGGATGATTTGTTGTCTATTCATGTATTCCACAGATGTAGGGTACATCAAGTTGATTGTGGAGCTTTAGTCTGCTGCTTCTGAGGCTGCTGGGAGAGATTTCCCTTTCTCTTCTTTGTTCTCACAGCTGCCAGGGGCTCAGCTTTGGATTTGGCCCCGCCTCTGCATGTACGTCTCCGGAGGGCATCTGTTCTTTGCTCAGAAAGGACGGGGTTAAAGGAGCCGCTGATTTGGGGGCTCTGCCTTACTCAGGCCGGGGGGAGGGAGGGGCACAGAGTGTGGTGGAGAGATTTCCCTTTCTCTTCTTTGTTCTCACAGCTGCCAGGGGCTCAGCTTTGGATTTGGCCCCGCCTCTGCATGTACGTCTCCGGAGGGCATCTGTTCTTTGCTCAGAAAGGACGGGGTTAAAGGAGCCGCTGATTTGGGGGCTCTGCCTTACTCAGGCCGGGGGGAGGGAGGGGCACAGAGTGTGGGGCGGGCCTGCGGCGGCAGAGGCCAGCGTGACATTGCACCAGCCT
>NW_020172464.1:509309-509436 GCF_003031525.2 Neophocaena asiaeorientalis asiaeorientalis | reverse complement strand
TTCCTTCTCTTGTGTTTCTTGCCTAGAGAAGTTCCTTTAGCAGTTGTTGTAGAGCTGGTTTGGTGGTGCTGAACTCTCTCAGCTTTTGCTTGTCTGTAAAGGTTTTAATTTCTCCATCAAATCTGAA
>NW_020172464.1:508991-509284 GCF_003031525.2 Neophocaena asiaeorientalis asiaeorientalis | reverse complement strand
TGCACCACCAGGGAAGCCCCCTTGCTGCTTTTAATATGTTTTCTTTGTATTTAATTTCTGACAGTTTGATTAATATATGTCTTGGCATATTTCTCCTTGGATTTATCCTTTATGGGACTCTCTGTGCTTCTCGGACTTGATTATTTCCTTTTCCCATGTTAGGGAAGTTTTCAAGTGTAATCTCTTCAAATATTTTCTCAGTCCATTTCTTTTTCTCTTCTTCTTCTGGAACCCCTATAATTCGAATGTTGGTGCGTTTAATGTTGTCCCAGAGGTCTCTGAGGCTGTCCTCA
>NW_020172464.1:508496-508959 GCF_003031525.2 Neophocaena asiaeorientalis asiaeorientalis | reverse complement strand
TTATTCTGCTCTGCAGGAGTTATTTTCACTATTTTATCTTCCAGGTCACTTATCCGTTCTTCTGCCTCAGTTATTCTGCTATTGATCCCATCTAGCGTAGTTTTAATTCCATTTATTGTGTTGTTCATCGTTGTTTGTTTCATCTTTAGTTCTTCTATGTCCTTGGTAAATGTTTCTTTCATTTTGTCTGTTCTATTTCCGAGATTTTGGATCATCTTTACTATCTTTATTGTCAATTTGGGATGATTCATTGTCTAAAGGAGGGAAGGAAGGAAAGAAAGAAAGAAGATAATGTAAAATAAAATAAAGTTATTAAACTAAAAAATAGTTATAAAAAATAAATAAAACCCCAAAACAAACAAAAAAAAAACGGACGGATAGAACCCTAGGACAAATGGGGGAAACAAAAGTATACAGACAAAATCACACACAGAAGTATACACATACACACTCACAAAAAGAG
>NW_020172464.1:506810-508475 GCF_003031525.2 Neophocaena asiaeorientalis asiaeorientalis | reverse complement strand
GTGTGTTTTTCTGTCTTCTCATTTTGCTTATCTTACTGTGTTTGGGGTCTCCTTTTTGCAGGCTGCAGGTTTGTAGTTCCCTTTGTTTTTCATGTCTGTCTCTAGTGGCTAAGGTTGGTCCAGTGGGTTTTGTATGCTTCCTGGTGGATGGGGCTCAGCTTTGGATTTGGCCCCGCCTCTGCATGTACGTCTCCGGAGGGCATCTGTTCTTTGCTCAGAAAGGACGGGGTTAAAGGAGCCGCTGATTTGGGGGCTCTGCCTTACTCAGGCCGGGGGGAGGGAGGGGCACAGAGTGTGGGGCGGGCCTGCGGCGGCAGAGGCCAGCGTGACATTGCACCAGCCTAAGGTGCACCGTGTGTTCTCCTGGGGGAGTTGTTCCTGGATCCCGGGACCCTGGCAGTGGCGGGCTGCACAGGCTCCCCGGAAGCGGGGTGTGGAGAGTGACCTGTGTTTGCACACAGGCTTCTTGGTGGTGGCAGCAGCAGCCTTAGCATCTCATGCCCGTCTCTGGGGTCCGCGCTCTTAGCCGCGGCTCGCGCCCCTCTCTGGAGCTCCTTTATGCAGCGCTCTTTAACCCCTCTCCTCGCGCACCAGGAAGCAAAGAGGAAAGAAAAATTCTCTTGCCTCTTCGGCAGGTCCAGACTTTTACCCGGACTCCCTCCCGGCTAGCCGTTGTGCACTAACCTCCTGCAGGCTGTGTTTACGCTGCCAACCCCAGTCCTTTCCCTGCACTCTGAGCATATCCCGAGCCTCAGCTCCCAGCCCCGGCGGGTGAGCAGACAAGCCTCTTGGGCTGGTGAGTGCCGGTCGGCACCAATCCGCTCTGCGGGAATCTCTCCGCTTTGCCCCCCGCACCCCTGTTGCTGCGCTCTCCTCTATGGCTCTGAAGCTCCCTACCTCTGCCACCTGCATACTCTGCCTGCGAAGGGGCTTCCTAGTGTGTGGAAACTTTCCTCCTTCACAGCTCCCTCCCACTGGTGCAGGTCCTGTCCCTATTCTTTTGTCTCTGTTTATTCTTTTTCCTTTTCCCCTTCCCAGGTACGTGGGGAGTTTCTTGCCTTTTGGGAGGTCTGAGGTCTTCTGCCAGCATTCAGTAGGTGTTCTGGAGTTTTTCCACGTGTAGATGTATTTCTGGTGTATCTGTGGGGAGGAGGGTGATCTCCACGTCTTACTCGTCCACCATCTTCCCGGAAGCCCCCCAGGAAACAGAAGCTTTAAATGACACAATAGACCAGGTAGATTTAATTGATATTTATAGGACCTTCCATCCACAAACAGCAGATTACAGTTTCTTCTCAAGTTCACATGGAACATTTTCCAGGATAGATCACATCTTGGGTCACAAATCAAGCCACAGTAAATTTAAGAAATTTGAAATCATATAAAGCATCTTGTTTGAGCACAACACTATGAGATTAGAAATTAGTTACAGGGAGAAAAACGTAAAAAACACAACCCCATGGAGGCTAAACAATACGATACTAAATAGCCAAGAGATCACTGAGGAATCAAAGAGGAAATCAAAAATACCTAGAGACAAATGACAACGAAAACACGATGATCCAAAATCTGTGGGATGCAGCAAAAGCAGTTCTAAGAGGGAAGTTTATAGCAATACTGGCCTACCTCAAGAAACAAGAAAAATCTCAAACAATCTAACCTTAC
>NW_020172464.1:478273-506677 GCF_003031525.2 Neophocaena asiaeorientalis asiaeorientalis | reverse complement strand
CAAAAACACCCCAAAGTTAGCATAAGGAAAGAAATTATAAAGATCAGAGCAGAAATAAATGAAAAAGAAATGAAGGAAATGATAGCGAAGATCAATAAAACTAAAAGCTGGTTCTTTGAGAAGATAAACAAAATTGATAAACCAGTATCCAGACTCATCAAGAAAAAGAGGGAGAGGACTTAAATCAATAGAATTAGAAATGTAAAAGGTGTAGTTACAACAGACACTGCAGAAATATAAAGCATCCTAAGAGACTACTGCAGGCAACTCTATGCCAACAAAATGGAGAACCTGGAAGAAATGGACAAATTCTTAGAAAGGTATAACCTTCCAAGACTGAACCAGGAAGAAATAGAAAATATGAACAGACCAATCACAAGTAATGAAATTGAAGCTGTGATTAAAAATTTTTCAGCAAACCAAAGTCCAGGACCAGATGGCTTCACAGGTGAATTCTACAAAACATTTAGAGAAGAGCTAACACCCATCCTTCTCAAACTCTTCCAAAAGTTTGCAGAGGAAGGAATACTCTCAAACTCATTCTACAAGGCCACTATCATCCTGATACCAAAACTAGACAAAGATACTACAAAAAAAGAAAATTACACACCAATATCACTGAATATAGATGCAAAATTCCTCAACGAAATACTAGCAAACAGAATCCAACAACACATTAAAAGGATCATACACCACGATCAATTGGGATTTATCCCAGGTATGCAAGTATTCTTCAGTATATGCAAATCAATCAATGTGATACACCATATTAACAAATTGAAGAATAAAAACCATATGATCATCTCAATAGATGCAGGAAAAGCTTTCGTCAAAATTCAACAGCCATCTATGATAAAAAACTCTCCAGAAAGTGGGCATAGGGGGAACTTACCTCAACATAATAAAGGCCATATACGGCAAACCTACAGGAAACATCATTCTTGGTGGTTAAAAAGAGAAAGCATTTCCTGTAAGATCAGGAACAAGACAAGGATGTCCACTCTTGCCACTATTATTCAGCGTAGTTTTGGAAGTTTTAGCCACAGCAATCAGGGAAGAATGTACAGCAAAGGAAAACATAAAGAAGATGGAAAGACAAGCCTCAGAATGGGAGACACAGAGGTAGAGAACAAACGTATGGACACCAAGGGAGGAAAGCTGCGGGGTGGGTGTTGGTGGTGGTGTGCTGAATTGGGAGATTGGGATTGACATGTATACACTGATATATACAAAATGGATAACTAATAAGAACCTGCTGTATAAAAAAATAAATAGAATAAAGTTCAAAAATTAAAAAAAAGATATAAAGTTTTATTTTAAGTTCAGGGAAGTTTTCTTCTATATTTTTTCTTTCATTGCCTCTATTCTTTTATTCTGGACTCATTTTAAATACTTGTTCAACATCCTCAATCTGTCCTTCAGTTATCTTAACTCTTTTCTCATAATTTCCATCTTTCTCTCTTTTTTCTCTATGTCCTTGAAGATTTCCTTGACTTCATTTTTTAGATTGAGTGGTTTCATCTTATCCGTTGAGATGAAAAAATTTCTAGGGTAATAATAGTTTTAATGTACAAGAACTCTTTTGTTTTTCTTTTTACACATCAGAGTGTGCTCTTTTATGGATGTCATATCTTTTAAAATATGTATGAGGATTATAATTAGAATTTTTAAAGTTGTTTTTATTCTTTGAATTATGTCTTTATCTCAGTTTTCCTTTCTCTTATTACTTTCTCCTCTATGGTGTTCCTTTTTGTTGTTCTTGATCCTTTTCTTTGATGCTTTTTTTTTTTTTCAGATGTCTGGCTATCATTAGTTGTCCATTCAGATCTACAAATAAAAGGATTATATTGATTAGTACAAGTAAGTTTTCCTCCTTTGTTATACAGATTTATCAGTAAACTACTTTGAAAGGGATGGCTGATTTGATTCTTTTAAGTGTATATGGAGTATTGATGGGCAGATCTTCCTATAGCACATGGGTTCAAGGGTCAGGCAGATGGATTCACAATGGCTACCCACAATTTCCAAAGTAAATTGAGATTTACTGGGAGTGTGGTTTAAACGATTTAATGATTATTATTCCTGAGTAGAAATAGTTTTCCTTTATTCTCCCTTCCTTTATCAATTGTGTTACTACAGTCTCTAAGCTGTTTTGCTGATAGGGTCTAACACCCAATATTAGGAATGATCCCTGTGTTGACTGAGTACTTTTTAAAAGATAGGATTTGGGGGCTTTATTCTAGGGCAGTGGTTCTCAAAGTAAGGTCCCTAAACCAGTATCATGAGCATCATCTGAAATCTTAGCAGAAATACAAATTCTTAGGCCCCATCCCAGACATATTGAATAAGAAATTTGGGGGGATAAATCCCAGAAACTTGTGTTTTAACAAGTTCTTCAAGTGATTCTGATACATGCTCAAGTTTGAGAATAGCTGTCCAAGAAGCAAAAGCTGCTGTTGCCAGTTGCTCTTCTTATATCTGAGAGGTGGGGGTGGAATCCCCTTGATTCAGGTGTTTTGAATGTAATTTATTAAATGAAGTAAACTGATGATTGCTCCTGGGCCCAATCTCTGCCTATGGTTTTATTTTCTCCTGTTTACATTTTCATTTGTGGCTCTTTTTAGAAAAACTACACTTCCTTTTACCGTCCTGGGATGAGGTTTCATCTTCTCTGCTTATCCATCAATCCAGTACCATTTGACTTTTACATTCCAAGAATTCCTTACAGATTGTCAGTTTATGTCTTGATAAAGTTTTATTCTTTTAAAAAGTCCTTTCAGTTATTTCAGTCAGACTGTGACCAGCTAGGGGAGGGGGTAAGATATTTTTTGCTTCTGATAAAATGTCTTTTAAGTCAAATCCTTTCCAACTAAGGGTCCATTAGGAAATAAAACTGGCTTTCTGGCTCCTTTTGATTTATATTACAGAATTGTGTAAATTCATAGCCTTAGGTAATTATTAAACATTAGAACTATAGAACAAATAATGGCAACATTAAGGTTGAATTTTAGAAATCATCTAGTCCTGTACACCCACTTTACATAGGAGGAATCCAAGAGTTAAAAAGGGAGAGTAGCTTGCCCTAGTTCAGATAGCAAGTTATTTCAGAGCTGAGGCTAAAACCTAGTATGGACTGGTGATTCTCTCTTTCTAGAGGGAATGCAGAAAAAATAGAAACAGGGCATCTTTCTGGCCTGGACAGATTTAACCCAAGGGTAACTTCATTTTTGAACTGTATTTTTTGCAATAGAGTATCTTCTACATTTACACCGATCCAACTTTTAGAAAATTGGGCTGTTAGAAGTCACAGAGGGAATTAGCAACTGTTGTAAGAAAAACCAAAAGGATTGTTGCCAGACTTCATAAATCTTGGCGTATTTGAGAAAACATCCCAGTATGTTACATATTCTTATTCATGTGTGTAAACCTTTGGCTATGGTGCTTTGTCAATATAAATACATTTTGTGTTATCATTTGGTCTGAGTGCTGGATTGCATGTTTATTAATTGTTGATAACCTCAGTACCTTCCCCTAGCTCTCTTTGCTTCTTTTCTCCTACTCTTTTGTTCTCATTTCCTCTCTGCACCAAGCAACAAACGAGGTGGAGAAAATGGTCAGGGCTGTCAAGAAGTTCACTCTAATTCTTCTCTTCAAAAATGGGCAGAAGACCTAAATAGACATTTCTCCTGTGCTTTGTGACCGCCTGGAGGGGTGGGATAGGGAGGGTGGGAGGGAGGGAGACGCAAGAGGGAAGAGATATGGGAACATATGTATATGTATAACTGATTCACTTTGTTATAAAGCAGAAACTAACACACCATTGTAAAGCAATTATACCCCAATAAAGATGTTAAAAAAAAAAAAAGAGGAATCAGAGATCTTTCATTCAGGTTTTGCCTCTGCCATTTAGTACCTGTGTGACCTTAGGCAATTCATCTCTCTGAGGCAAAATTTTCTTATCTGTGAAGAAACGCAGAATAAGTCACTGCGAAATACATCTTTTTGGCATAAAAATTTTCTTGAGCTGGTTATTTTTAAGAAACAGCAGACATCGGAAAAGCTCTGAAAACTGAATAGAAATTACCGTTTTATAAGGGAGATCTCCATTTGTAAGGGTGTCTCCCTTTCTGTACCAGAAAAAGGAAAATGATTAAATTTCTAGAAACACTTATCAATGGAGAAGGCATTGACTTAAATCTGCATAACAACCATACCCTGGTTTACTGTGCTTTGCCTGATAACCTCCTACAACTTCATCTCAACCCCCAGTCTCTTTTTGCCTTTAGATGAGTATGGCATATAAAGTGGTGGCTTGGGCTATTTCGGAGAGCTACTCAGTTTTCCTGGGTATCTCACATATATCTGGAAGGTATACATGTTATTGAATTTCTGTTTGGTTTTCTTGTGTTAATCTGTTTTTTATCACGGGGCTGGGGGGCAGTTCCAGCCAAGACCCTAGAAGGGTAGAGTGTCAACTACAGTTGGCACTCACCACTGGCAATTGTCATCTACCTCTACAAGGATTAAATCATGTGCTGCTACAGCTGTTGATTTTTAACACACCCCTGGAAGGAGATCAGGAATGAGGCACTCTGTGCTCTGGGAAAAACTGTCAGAACAGGTCTTCAGATAGTTAGATATTTTCAGGAGCTGATTTTATGAGCCCAATTCTTGTATCTCCTCATATATAGATAAACAGTAAAATCCTTCATGGTGATGTCTGCTCCTCGTGACTAGCAGAAACCTTCTGCAAAAAATATGTGCTCGATTGCATGTACTCCCCCTTCACCAAAATCACATATATACTGACCTTCCCTCTCTACGTCTTTGGAGCAGTTTCTCAGAGCTATCTGAAATGCTGTCTCCAGGGCCACAGTCCTCATTTTGCCCCCAATAAAACTTAACTCTCAACTCTCATGTTGTGCATTTTTTTTAAGTCAACAAGAGGGAAAATTATTTTTCCTCCCCTACACCTACTTTGTGCCCTGGGAGGCCGGTCTTAATGGACTGCATTAATGGGCTCTCTTTCTCTCTGCCTTTTGATTTGGGTTTAGTGAAGCGGTGGTACCAACAGGAAGTTGGAGAGGAGGAGAAAAGAGAGATTGAGATGTCTATTCCAGACTCCCTTCCTGAGATGGTTTGGATTTAACTTTGTTCCTCTACTGAATACCTCAGTTCCTATCTGGTAGCTCTCCCTTGAAGTTCTCTACAGGTTCTGGTTACTCCTTCCTCCACTGCACCCTTTGATAAGGGTGGTGGTAAAGCCTTCTTGTCTCTGTTGCTAACCTTGAAATGCTTCAGCTTCCCTTGTTGATTTACCTTAAATTTTTTTTACAGCATAATAAATAGTCCCTTTATTAAATTATCCTTTTGAGTGTGCCATCTTTTTCCTGAGGGGGGACCCTGATTAATTCAGTATGAGAAAAATGTACCTCATTATGGGAATGTGTTTGCATCTTTGGAAAATATTTCCTAGAAGAAATATGGGTATGTTGTTTCCTCAGGCACATTTGTTATGTGAATAAGGCTGTGACATTGGTATTTATCTATTGACTCTTAAATTTAACTCTGGGCTTTTCTTGCCTTTCACTGTCTGTGGGCTCCTAAGAATGGTAAAGTCTGCTTGGGTGCTATATATACCCAAGATTCACTACTATAGGGCTTAGGGAAATTAGTGGCCAGCCAACTCAGTGATTTGCTCAGTTTGGGGCTAAGGAAGCCATGGCTAAAGTTTTATTTTTGTGAAGGGATAGTTAGGTAACTTGTCTTCAAAAGCTTCAGATGGTACTTGCAACCTTGGTCACAAATGATTATTTTCCAGAGTCAGGGAAAGATGGCTGGCTCCGATCAAGCTACAAAAAATACTTCAGTCTACTGATCTTGGGTCAGTTATGACCTCTTTGTCTAGGAAGAGCAGTGATATTTTCTACAAAGTTAACAAAGAGGCAACTTAAATAATATACCAGACAGACTCTACATGAGGTCTTCCCAAATAATATTTACGTCCTCTTTTGGGAAGTGCAGCTTGTTTTTGCCTTTCCTTTTTGACTTGGCTGTCAGGATATGCATTGCTGTACTGAAAACTCAATAATAGTAATGATCTCATCTTTAGTTTCTGGTACAGCTATAACTCCCTTTCTTTTTAATGGTATCTAGTTTCTGTCTGATCTTTATTGAACTATTTTGTGGTTATTCGTATTTTACTCACGGTACTTTACATTCATTAGGAAATAGGAAGTATAAGTACTTGGGGGGAGCTTTAATGAGGTGTCCCCAAGAATATGGAAAAATGAAGGGGACACATTGCCCTTTGAAATCAACACGTAGGTCAGGGTAGATCTATACTGTCACCCAAAAGAAGATGTCTAAGACCAGAATTACTGTAATATTGTAATAATATGTCTAAATAAAGACCTATATCAATAAGAGGATGTGATCAATTCCATAAGCATAGAAAAAGGAGACTCAAGAAGCTACATGGTAGCTGTGTCTACCCAAGCATGCTCAGTGCAAGAGAGAGCCTGAGCCAATTTACATCTAGTACTTTGACTTATTATTGACAGCATCCCAATGAGATGGATTCATCAAGCTACCCTGATGATTTTAAGCATTTGATTAACTTTATCCTCTTTGTTACAATTTCAAGCTCATCAGATAACTTTCTGAGTATGATGTGGCTTTCCATGAACCATAACTACAAGGAGAAAAATACACTATTCATATAAACTATGAATAATCTGGTGCCTGTGACAGTTAATTCTCAATGTAAATTTTAAAAAATAACCTTTTATTGTGATTTGGCCGTCCATGTGGTGTGATTACTGGGAGAGAATTCTCTCATCATCCTGCCTTGATTATTGCAGTCCATGTGAGAATTATATTTTACTCTGTCAGTAAATGAATTGGCATTTTGGTGTCTGTCTTAGTCTAAGGAGCATATTTAGTGTGCATGCATTGTTGAGAGGTGGATGTGCTCTCAGTGAGCTGACAGTATCTGACTTCAGAGGTTGCAAGGCAGAGGGCCAAACTCAGGACTATGGTTAATTCACCAAAGTAATGAGCACCTTCCCGGGGGGCCTCTTAGGAGCCAGCCTGTAGGCATTGTTCGTAATGGCATGCTATGTAACTGAAAATGAGTATGCTTTTATTTTTTAAAATGATAGGGCTTCTAACAGTCTCTTAGCCAAGCTTTGTCTGCCTAAGGTACGTGTTTATGCTTCATCACAAGCCTATGGTAAAATGTGATCACATTAACTTTTTTCCAATGGAAAAATTTTCCATAATTTTTGTATGAAATATTTGATCCACACAAAAGGATACATGTAACATATATGAAAGTTATTGGTCATAATAATAAAACAACTCTAAACCACCACTTTATCACAGAACTAGCAAATGACAAATACTGTTGACATTCTTGTGTGTTCTTCCCTGATATCATATCGCTGCTGTGTCTCAGAGGTAACTACTGTCCTGAAGTTAGTATTTTAGTATTCCTTTGACTTTCTTTAGAGCTTTCCCATATATGTAGATATTCTTAAACAATTTATTGCTTATTTTTGCTAAATTTTGAGCTTCATAAAAATTGTATCATGCTGTATATATTTTTCTGGGGCATGATTTTTTACTTTATATTCAAGGGTTGTTCTATGTTGTTGCGTGTACCTATAGTTGATTCATTTTCACTGATGTATAATATTCCATCATATAACTATGTAACAATTTGTCTATTGTGCCAATGAACATTTAGCATGTTGCTGTATTGGAATCCTGTATATGAATATTGTTGGAAGTGTGAGAAGTTCTCCAGGATAAATACCTAGGAATAGAATTGCTATACAGTAGGATATGCATGTCTTCTACTTTTCCAAATAATGCAAAACCTTTTTAAATTCCAAATTCACTGAACATATTTATATTTCAAGCAATGTATGAGAATTTTGGTGTACCAAATTCTTAGGCAATGCTTGGTATTACAAAACTTATTTTTTTCTTTAGTGAGTGTATTGTATTAACTCTTTGTGATTTTGCTTTTCTTTGGTTACTAATGAGTTTGCGTACTTTTTCATATGGTTATTGGCCATTCAGGTTTCATCTTCTGTGATATGCTTGTTTGTGTCTTTTGCCCATTTTTATATTGGATATTGCTTTAAAATTTATTTTTAGGAGTTATTAATATAATCTCCATACTAATACTTTTGTTATGTGTGTTACAGATATCTTTCTCCAGGTTGTGGCTTGTTTTACTTTCTTCATAGTGACTTTTGATCATCAGAATTTCTTGAGTTAGTGTGCTCATATTTATCAGTCTTCCTTTATGATTTAAGCTTTTTGAGTCTTGTTTAAGAAATCCTTCCCTGACACACTAACATTTAATGATCAGATTACCATAGCTTGAACTCCTATTGGCTTGATATCTTGACCTTAGCACCCATTCTCCTCTCCACATATCTGGGAGTTCCTGAAAGTATCCAGTGAATGTTTTCACAAATCTGTCTGCCCTCTACCACATCACAACTGCTGTGATACTTTCCTTGTTTTCCACCTTCCCCTCCAGCCAATAGCCACTTCCCCTGAAGCATTTTAGGATGCCTCACTGTAGCTTGTATTGGGGTTATCCTTCAGATGATAGTCATCATCTGTGCCTAAGGTGCCATCTTCCAGAGGTACCTCTCCTTGGGCTGTCAGAGGAATGTAGGGCTCTTTGTGTAAGTAGGGAGAATGTCTGTCTCTCTAGCTATATATGAAATTTTGTCCCCTAGGCAACCAAAGCTACATTGCTGCACACAAAGTCTCATAACATCATCTCTTAACAAAAACAAAACAAAAAAACTAAACAAAAAACAAAGTCCATGTTTATTTCTTTAGTCACAAGTAACTGTTCAGGTGTAATACTATTTCAGTTCATACATAGTCTAGCAACATTTTTCTACTCACCCTTAGGTTGCATAAAGCTTCAGAAATAGTCCTTGCTCAACCGTGAACAATTTATACTGCAAAACCAGAACACTTAATGTACATTCAGTTCATTTTCTTTTCACAGCCTTTATTCCATTATGAGATGAAGAAACGATTAGATCTACATACTCTTGTTGGCATGGTTTTGTTCTCCCAATTTCCTGGGAGCAAATATTTGGACAAAAAGACCTACTTAGAATTTCTATGAACAAAAAATAATTTTCAGAGACAATCCAATATAAATTTGTATTAAAAATATTCTTAACTCCAGCTAAAGATATACCCAATTTATTCGGTGGTAGAGTTGAAATTTCCATCTGTAGACTTTGCATGGACCTTAATAGTGACTACACAATTTTCCCCAAGAATAAAATGAAGGCTTCATCTCTAGAGAGAGAGAACTCCTTGCAGTCCTTGAAATGACCGAAACTTCTGTCCACCTCTTTTATTCATCAGAGATTTCAAAAAAGATCTTAAAGCCTAAGTTTCATGCCATACACTTCATTTCCATTATTAATAGACATCATAAAGTATAAAACAACCACCCCAGAGACAAAATTGACTGTGTGGAATAAGCAGTGTAGGACAGGAGATGATCTGAATTGGAATAGATGGCCCCCAGCCCTTTTGGTTAAGTGTTTGTGGGAAATTAAAGATGGCTTCAAATTCTTTGGCATTTCTCCCACCAAGTGTTGATACCTATCTCCCCTATACTTGAATCTGGGCTGGCTAGTCCCTCTTCTGGCTAATGAAATATGTAGAAATGATGCTAAGTCAGTTCTGGGCCTCGCCAGTGAGAGTACTGGCAGCTTCCCCTTTGGTTTTCTGGGGCACTGAGATATCATGTAAAAGGTCTCAATATCCTGCTGAGAGGACAGGTGGAGAAGCCTTGAGACTCCATAGAAAGAGAAAGGTGTCCTATTGAGATGGGTCTTCCAGCCGTCCTCAACAGGGCACCAGGAATATGAGTGAAGCCACCAGTTGAATACCACTAAGTGATCCCAGTTGGTCATGTGGAACAGAAGAACCACCCAGTCAAGCTCTGCTGGAATTCATAACCTGTAAAATCATGAGATATAACTAAATGGTTATTGTTTTAAGTCACTAGGTTTTGGGGGTAGTTTGTTACAAAGCAAAGAACATGGTTGATACCAGTTAGAAAGAGCTAGTGACTGAAATCAGAATCATTTGCATTCTTTGTAGTTCCGTATATCTAGGCATGAGAATTACGTGTATATTGTTCTCATTACGAATATTTGATATAGTCATTCTTAACACATTCTTTTGTTCATTTTCATAAAGTTCTGAGTTAACCCCTCTAACCATTGTTTAATGTAATCTGAATAAAGCTGGCCAGTCTCAATAAAGTGTTACATCCAAAAGAAAACACAAATCCCCACCCTAAGGAAAACTTCGGAAGTATTGTTTTTAGTAATGTTTTTTGATAAGGTACCAGAAAGGGATGAAAATTATAGTCCAGAGTGAAACCTCTTAGAATCCTCATTTCCCATCTCTCTTCCGGTAACTCACACTGTATGGCAGTTGCCCTCCATCTCTTGTCTACTCTCCCTGAAATTCCCCAAGATCTGGCTGCTTGTGCTGGCTTTTCCATACCTTGTTCTCTCTCTATGCCTTCCCAGATCTAGTTTTACCTCTATGAGTGAGTGACTTCCCCTTCCAAAATCAAATCTGTCCTTCAACTTCTCCAGTTTAATGTCTTCGCCAAATCAGAAGTTCAAGAGGCAAGTTGTTAAATATAGCTGCATCCTTTGAGGTGGGGGTGAGGTAGGGTATGACTGTGAATACTCAAACGTTTGTATTTTTGTTCTGTAACATAAAAACAAAATTTCATTTGGGTAGATATCATGTGTATTTTTTGTTTAGTGTTTATTGTGGTAAAATATATATAACATAAAATTTACCATTGTAACTATTTTTAAGTGTACAATTTGATGGCATTAGTTATATCCACAGTGTTGTGCAACCATCACCACTGTCTCATTTCCAAAGATTTTCATCACCCCAAACAGAAACTCTACACCCATTAAGCAATAACTTCTCATACTACCCTTTACCCAACCCCTGGTAACCTCTAATCTACTTTCTGTTTCTATGAATTTCCTATTTCGGTATTTCATATAGGTGGACTCATACAGTATTTATCATTTTGTGTCTGGCTTATTTCACTTAGCATCATGTTTTCAAGGTTCAACCATATTGTAGCATGTATCAGAACTTCATTTCCTTTAATGACTAATATTCCATTGTATGTAAGTACAGTTGATTTTGATTATTCATGGATTCTGTATTTGAGAATTCACCTACTCACTAAGATTTATTTGTAATCCCTAAGTTAATACTAATGGCATTTTTGTAGTCATTTGCAGAGCAAATTTTTTGTAGAGTGACAAAAAGTTTGAATCTCCTGATGTACATGTTCCCAGTTAAGGTTGAATGAGGTGATGCTCTGCCTTCTTGTTTTAGCTTTCATAAATAAGTGTCTTCTTTGAAGTGTAGTTAGTGCTGTGGTTTTAGCTGTTTTTTTTCCTTTTGGGGTGATTTTTCTGCTTAAAATTGACACTGAATATAGTGTTGAAATGCTATCTAGTGTTTCTAAGCACAGGAAAGCTCTAATGTGCCTTATGGAGAAAATATATTATTAGATTAGCTTTGTTCAGGTATGAGTTATAGTGCTGTTGGCTGTGAATTCAATGTTAATAAAACAACAATATATATTAAATAAAAAACACATAAGGCAAGGTTGTGTATTGATTGGATGATGAAAATATTGTGATCAGAGGCTTGAGCAACCTGAACCTGAAGTTCCCCTAGGAACAATGGTTTAGGATTTGCTAATTTGGTGTTCACAGCAACCTTATAATAACCATGAATAAAAAGACTAGACTATACCACATTTTGCTTACCCATTCATCTTTTGATGGACACATGGCTTTTTTCTACCTTTTGACTATTGTGAGTAATGCTGCTGTGAACATTGGTGTGCAAGTATCTGTTTGAATCTCTAATTTTGTTTCTTTTGGGTGTGTGTGTGTGTGTGTGTGTGTGTATATATATATAGGAGTGGAATTGCTGGGTTATATGAAAATTATGTGTTTAACTTTCTGAGGAACCACTAAACTGTTTTCCACAGTGGGTGTACAATTTTACATTCTTCTTCTTTTTTTCTTTTGGCTGCACCCCACGGCTTGTGGGATCTTAATTCCCTGACCCATGCTCTCTGCAGTGAAAGTGTGGAGTCCTATCCACTGGACCGCCAGGGAATTCCCCAATTTTACATTCTCACCAGCAATGTATGAGGGCTCCAATTTCTTGATACTTTTACCAACACTTGTTATTTTCCCTATTTTAAAAATCACAGCCATCTCAGTAAATGTGATCTCCAATGAGATGGTTTTATTTGCATTTCCCTAATGACTAATGATACTAAGCATCTTTTCATATGCTTATTGGGCATGTGTATATGTTCTTTGAAGAGATGCCTATTAATGTCCTTTCCCCATTAAAAAATTTTTTTTGTCTTTTTGTTGAGTTTCAAGGGTTCTTTATATATTCTGGACACTAAACCCTTGTCAGCTATATGATTTGCAAATATATTCTCCCATTCTGTGGATTTTTTTACTCCCTTGATAGTGTCCTTTGCACAAAAGTTTTAATTTTAATGAAGTCTATATTTTCTTTTGTTCCTGTCCTTTTGGTGTCATATTTGAGAAACTATTGTAAAATCCAAGGTCATACAGATTTGCTTGTATGTTTTCTTCTAAGAGTTCTATGGTTTTAGCTCTTAAGTTTAGATCTTTGATTCATTTGTGTTAAGTTTTGTATATGATGTAAGGTAAAGGCCCAACTTCATTCTTTTGCATGTGGTTATCTAGTTTTCCCAGCAGTATTTGTTGAAAAGACTGTTCTTTCCTCATTACATGGTATCAGCATCCTTGTTGAAAGTCAGTTGACCATAGATGTGAAGGTTTAGTTCCAGGCTGTCAATTCAATTCCATTGGTCCATATGCCTTTACTTATGCTAGTATCACGCTGTTTTGATTACTATAGGTTTATAGTAAGTTTTGAAATCAGGAAGTGTGAGTCCTGTATATTGTTCTTCTTTTTCAAGATTGTTTTGGCTATTCAGGGTCCCTTGAAATTCCATATGATTTTTAGGATGGGTTTTTTCATTTCTGTAAAAAAGTCATTGGGATGTTCATAGAGATTGCATTGAAATTGTGATCACTTTGGGTAGAATTGTCATGTTAACAATATTAAGTTTTCCAATCCCTGAACACAGGATACCTTTCCATTGATTTATGCTTTCTTTAATTTCTTCAGCAATGTTTTGTAGTTTTCAGTGTAAAAGTCTTTTCCTCCTTCGTTAAATTTATTTGTAAGTATTTTATTCTTTTTGATGCTATTATAACTGGAATTGTTTCCTTAATTTTCTTTTTGGATGTTTCATTGGTAGTGTATAGAAATGCAAATGATTTTTGCATATTGATTTTTGTATTCAGCAACATTGAGTTTGTTTATTAGCTGTAACATTGGAATATTTAAGGTTTTCTACACATAAGATCATGCCATCTGTGAACAGTGATAATTTGACTTCTTCCTCTCTCATTTGGATGACTTTTATTTCTCTTTATTTCCTAGTTGCTCTGATTAGAACTTATAGTACTTTATTGAGTAGAACTGGCAAAAGTGGGCATCCTTGTCTTGTTCCTGATCTTATTGGGAAAGCTTTTAGTCTTTCACCATTGAGTATGATGTAAGCTGTGGGTTTTTCGTTTATGGCTTTTATCATGTTGAGGAAGTTCCCTTCTCTTCCTAGTTTGCTGAATCTTTATATAATGTGAAGGTATAGGATTTTGTCAGATTCTTCTTCTGCATCAAGATGATCATGTGTTTTTTCCTCTTAATTCTATTAATGAGATGTACTGTATTGATTATTTTTTGTGTGTTGAACAACTCTTGTATTCCTAGGATAAATCCCACCTGGTCATGGTGTATAATCCTTTTTATATGCTGCTGGATTCAGTTTACTGTAGTTTATTGAGGATTTTGTATCTATATTCATAAAAGATACTGTTCTGTAGTTTTTTGTAGCATACTTGTCTGGCTTCAGTGTTAGATAAATGTTGGCCTTGTTACCGAACCAGATTCATCTGTCTGATGCACAGCAAGCAGACGCTGAGACGCTGAAGTTTGTAGCAGAGAAAAGGTTTACTCACGAGGAAACCAAGCAAGAATATGGGAGAAGAAATCTCAAATCTGCCTCTACCAAGGCAAGGGGCTCTGGATATTTATGGGATGAAGCTGAGGCATGGGGAGCATGGGGAAAGGTGACTAAACATAAGAAAAAGGTGAGGTAATCATCATTCTTCCCAGGCACAGCAAACACAGCTAAGCTATAAGCTTCCTCATGGGATGAAAATGGCGGTGTTAGCGTGTTCTGAGGGTAGAGTTTTTGGCCCTCTGACATCAAACGGTCACTGATCAGACACTTGTGCATGCCCAGTTGGAGGGTCAGTGGTCCCAACCAGTCTTATCATGCTCAAGCCCTAACTGGACACAGCTGACCCCAAGATCCTGAAAAACAACTTGGGCAAACAACTTATTGTTTAGACTACATGACACTTGGAGGACATGTAAGTCTTTGTATTTAAAAAAAAAAAAAAGCTCAGTCAGTGAAGGCAGGTTACAGCTCATTATTTATTAAGTAAGTTATAGTTTAATGAATCTAACTGATGGCTACCCTCAGTTTAAGCCTCATAGAGTGAGTTAGGATGTATTCCTATCATTTCAAATATTAGGGGGAGTTTGAGAAGGATTGGTGTAATTTTTCTTTAAATGTTTGGTAGAATTTACCAATGAATCCAGCTTGTCCTGGGCTTTTCTTTGGGGGGAGATTTTTGATTATTGATTTAATTTTCTTAATTATAATAGGCCTATTCAGATTTTCTGTTTATTCTTGAGTCAGTTTTGGTAGCTTGTATGTCTCTAGAAATTTTTCCATTCATTTAGGTTATCAAATTGATTGACATATAATTGCTCATAGTAATGTCTTGTATTTTTTGTTTTTGTAAGGTTGGTAGAAATGTCCCCAATTGCATTTCTGATTTTAGTTATTTGCTTCTTCTTTTTTTATTCTTAGTAAGTTTATCTAAATGTTTGTTGATTTTTATTTTCCCCCGGATAATCAACTTTTGGTTTTGTTGGTTCTCTCTAATTGTTTTTCTGTTTTCTTTATCTTGTATCCCTGCTCTAAATTTTCTTATTTCCTTCCCACTCCAAATTTTGTATTTAGTTTGCCCTTCTTTTTTATTGTTTAAGGTATAAAATTAGATTATTGACCTGAGATCTTTCTCCTTTTTTAAAATGTAGGCAGTTATAGCTATAAATGTCCATCTGAGTATGACTTTTAATGCCATCCCATAAGTTTTGGTATGATGTATTTTCTTTTTCATCCATCTGAAAATATTTTCTAATTTCCCATGTGACTTCTTATTTGACCCATTGGTTAAGAGTATATTGTTTAATTTCTACGTTTTTTTAATTTTTCAGTTTCCCTTTTGTTGAGTTCTAGCTTTATTCTATTATCAGAGAAGATACGTTGTACAATTTCAATATTTTAAAGTTTATTGAAAATTGTTTTGTGGCCTAACATGTTGTCTGTAGTGGAAGATATTCCATGTGTATGTGTAAAGAATGTGTATCTTGTCTTTGCATATGTCAGTTAGGTCTAGTTGTTTATTTGTTCTCAAATTCCCTATTTTTTTTTTTTTTTGCTCTTCTAATTGTTCCATCTGTTATTGAAAGCAGGACATTGAAGTCTCCAACTACATTGTAGAATTGCCTATTTCTCCCTTCCTTTCTGTCAGTGTTTGCTTCATGTTTCTAGGGCTCTGTTTTTAGGTACAGATATGTTTATAATTGTTACATCTGCTGGGTGGATAGATCCTTTTATTGTTACGTATTCTTCTTTTCTCTTGTAACAATTTTGCCTTAAAAGTCTATTTTGTCTGATGTTAGTATAGAATTCCAGTTGTCTTTGGTTAGTATTTGCTATCTTTTCCCATTCTTTCCCTTTTAACATGTTTGTGTCTTTGGATCTAAACTGAGTCTCATGTATACAGCATATAATTAGATTATGTTTTTATATCCATTGTGCCACTCTCTACTTTTTAATTGTAGAGTTTAATCTATTTATTTTTAAAGTATTACTGATATACAAGGACTTCTGCCATTTTGTTACTTTCTATGTATCTTATGCATCTATTTTGTTCCTCTGTCATTTCATTACTGCCATCTTTTGTGTTCAATTGATGTTTTTTCTAGTGCACCATTTGTATTCCCTTCTCATTTTCCTTTCTGTATATTTTAAAGTTATTTTCTTGGTGTATATCCTTGGAATTTCAAATAACATCTTTATAGCGATCTAGTTTAAAGTAATACCAACTTAGCATTTATAGTATACAAACTATCCTCCTGTAAGCTCCATTCTTCTTCCTCTATGTTATGTCACAAATTTCATGTTTTTTTTAGTCTTATAAACAAAGACATTTTTCTACGTACCCAGAAAACAACCATCCAATTCATGAAAATAACATTAATATATTACTACCATTCAATTCATAGACTCTGTTCAAGTTTCACAAATCGTTCCAATAATGTCAAAAGGGTCCAGTGCATAATCATGTGCTGCATTTAATGGTAATGTTTCTTTAGTCTAGAACAGTTCCTTAGTGTTTCCTTGACTTTCATATTCTTGGTACTTTTTCCCCTCCAGTTTTATTGAGATATAATTGACATACAGCACTGTATAAGTTAAGGTATATAGCATACTGATTTGACTTACATACATCATGAAATGATTACCGCCATAAGTTTAGTGAGCATCCATCACCTCATGTAGTTACACAATTAAAGAAATAGAAAAAAATTGTTTTCCTTGTGATGAGAACTCTTAGGATTTACTCTCAACAACTTTCATATATAATATACAGCAGTGCTAATTATATTTGTCATGTTGTACATTACATCCCTAGTACTTATTTATCTTATAACTGGGAGTTTGTACCTTTTGATCTCTTTCATCCAATCCCCCTCCCCTACACCCTACCTTTGGTTACCACAAATCTGATCTCTTTTTCTGAGTTTGTTTTTGAAGTATAATTGACTTATAACACTGTTAGGTCCCGGTGTGCAATATAGTGATTCAATATTTCTATACATTTCAAAATGATCATGGTAAGTCTAGTTAGCATTTGTCACCATACAAAGATATTACATAATTATTGACTGTATTTCCCATGCTGTACATTTCCTACCCGTGACTCATTTTTTTGTAACTGGAAGTTTGTACCTCTTATCTCCCTCACCTATTTCTTTCCTCTTCCCATCCCCTGCCCTGTGGCAGACATCTGTTTGTTCTCTGTATCTATGACTCTGTTTCTGTTTGGTTATGTTTGTTCATTTGTTTTTTAGATTCCACATGTAAGTG
Source organism: Neophocaena asiaeorientalis asiaeorientalis (assembly GCF_003031525.2). NCBI lineage: Eukaryota > Metazoa > Chordata > Mammalia > Artiodactyla > Phocoenidae > Neophocaena > Neophocaena asiaeorientalis. The sequence goes on along the minus strand of NW_020172464.1, from coordinate 489,210 downwards.
AAATCATAATGTTTGTCTTGCTATGTCTGACTTATTTTGCTTAACATAATACGCACTAGGTCCATCCATGTTGTGTCAAATGGCAAGATTTCATTAATTTTTATGACTAATACTCCATTATACACACACACACACACACACACATGCATCTTCTTTATCCATTCATCTATTGATAGGCACTTAGGTTGCTTCCATATCTTGGCTATTATAAATAATGTTACAGTGAATATAAGGGTGCATATATCTTTTCTAATTAGTGTTTTGTTTTCTTCAGATAAATAAGAAGGAGTGGAATTTCCGGGTCATATGATAGTTCTGTTTTTAATTTTTTGAGGAACTCCATACTCTTCTCCGTAGTGGCTGCATCAATTTACATTCCCACCCACAGTTTGCCTTTTATCCACATACTTGCCAACACATGTTATTTGTTGTCTTTTTGATAAATGACATTCTGACAGGTGTTGATCAAAATGAGTTGATAGCTCATTTTGGTTTTGATTTGTATTTCCCTGATGATTAGTGATATTCAGCATCTTTTCATGTTCCTGTTGGCCATCTATATGTCTTCTTTGAAAAAATGTCTATTCAGGTCCTCTGCTTTTTTAAATTGGGTTGTTTGCTTTATTCATGTTGAGTTGTATGAGTTCTTTGTATATATTTGATGTTAACCCCTTACGAAATATATTGTTTGCAAATATCTTCTCCCATTCAGTAGGGCGGCCTTTCTGTTTTGTTGATGATTTCCTTCGCTGTGCAAAGGCTTTTTAGTTTGATGTAGTCCAATTCACTTATTTCTGCACTTGCTTCTCCTGCCTGAGAAGACATGTCCAAAGAAGTATTGCTAAGACTGATGTCAAAGAGCATATTGCCTATGTTTTCATCTAGAAGTTTTATGGTTTCAGATTTTACATTTGTCTTTAATCCATTTTGAATTTATTTTTGTATATGGTGTGAGAAAGTAGTCCAGTTTGATTCTTTTGCATGTAGCTGCCCAGTTTTCCCAGCACCATTTATTGAAGAGGCTGTTTTTTCCCCATTGTGTATTCTTGTCTCCTGTGTCATAGATTAATTGACGGTATAAGTGTGTGCTCATTTCCAGGCTCTGTCTTTTGTTCCATTGCTCTATGTGCCTGTTTTGTGCCAGTCCCATACTGTTTTGATTACTGTAGCTTTGTAGTATAGCTCGAAATCAGGGAGCATGATAACTCCAGCTTTGTTCTTCTCTCAAGATTTTCCTGGCTATTCGGGTTCTTTGGTGTTTAACTGTTCAACCTCTAGTGAATATTTCTTCAGCTATTGTACTTTTTAGCACCAGAATTTGTTCTTTTCCATTTTTAAATTTCTGTTTCTTTATTGATGTGCTCTATTTGGCAAGACATTGTTCTTCTGACTTTCTTTAGTTCTTTGTCCATTGTTTCCTTAAGCTCTTTCAGCATATTTAAGACAGTTGATTTAAACTTCTTCTCTAGTAAGTCCAATGTTTGGGCTTCCTCAATGATGGTTTCTTTTAATTTAGTTTTTTCACTTGTACATAGGCCATACATTCTTATGTCTTTGCATGCCTCAATAACTTCTTGTTGTTGAAAACTGGACATTTTGAAAATTAAAATGCGGTAACACTGAATATCAGATTTACCCCCTCCTCATGGGGTTGGTTCATTTCTGTTTGTCATGGGTTGTAGTTTTTTGTTTGTTTAGTGACTTATCTAGTGTATTTTGTAAAGACAGTATATTTGTCCTGAATGGTCACTGAAGTGTCTGTTCCATTAGCTTAGTGTTTATCTAGTGATTGGACAAATATCTCCTTAAACTCCTGGATCAAAAAAAAAGCTCTCTGTCTTTGTAGCTGGGCTTTCTATATGTGTTGGGTCAGGCCTTCTACACTCAGGCATTTTACAAGTCTTCGTTTGCCCTCACTTCCTGCTTGTGCAGAGCTTGAATGTCAGCCAGAGGAGAGGGCTTAGGGACTTCTTCATTTGTTTTTGAGCATGCTTCTTATGTTGGGCATATGCATGGCGTTTTAAGTTTCCAGGAGTATGTGGGAACTTTTATTCCCCAAAGCATCTTACTCAGCCTTTCCTTTGGCTTTTCATTGTGTCTTTTGTTTCCCCCAACTGATATCCATTGTCTCAGGTGGAAGATGCTAGTTCATTTGCCTTTAAAATTTTTTTTGATAAATGCTGCCTTCTGTGCACTCACTTTTGTACCCTGAGAGAGTTCCAGTTTAGGCAAAATAAAGGCAATCTTTTTGTGTTAGCCCTTCAGGGAACCACCAGCCAGATCACCCAACAGTCAGAATTCTTTGAGAACGAGGTCCAGTCTGCTCTCTCTCATACCAGGAACCGATTCTGGGAATGTGGATTGATGTTTTCAAGACCCACACTAAGCTTAAAAGGTGTGGATGCAGCAGGAGTAAGCTAAAATGCCACAAAGCTCTGTTACTGGGTTTTAGTCACCTTTTTCTTATTGAAGTATTTGCTCTGACTGTTTTCTGTAGTTCTGATAAATTTGATTCGGATAGTTTTCATCAGTTTTAATTTCTTTTTGGTGTTTTTGGGGAGGGATGGGCCCTTGGGACCCCTTACTCCATCATTTTCACCTATGTCATCCCCACTATGTGTGATAATCAATATCTTGTTAATTTGAATGAGCAAAAACAGGTCACAAGCAGTCCCAGAGCGACTGAATTCTATCTGAGCATGGATCACATTACACAAAGCCACAGAATAATAGTCAAGATAGAGGAAGTATCAAAAATCAAGTCAACTAACTGCTAGTGGAAGGCTTTTTCCACTATACCAAATTTTCCTCATGGCTAGCTAGAAAGGTTCTGAGTACAGGTCAGTGTTGGCAAAGTCATCTGTATTTTAATTTCAGATTATTGGTAAATGAATTTCTTTCATGATGCCTTATTTTCCAGAGGGCTGCCCCTGAGTAGTCAAAAGCCATATGACCACTTATCCTCATTATAACAATAGGTGTTACCAGGCTGTGAGGCCACTTTCATACTTGTTGTGAACTCAGTCTATTTGGTTTCATCTGTAGCAAAATTCTCTTTGCCTACCACCTTCTCCTCTGACTGAGAATACCCAGGCATTCATTTTGGTCTTGGACACTGCTTCCTGTACTCTCCTGATGCATCATTCCAACTAGAGTTCTTTCCTTTAGAATCTCTGTTGGCTCATTTTCTTTTCTGTTGGTAGAAATTACATTTGTTTACTTCCCCTTAACCCAAGCAATTATATAGTGTGCAAAATCAGTACCCAGAGGTAATCAGTTAAAATGTTCTAAGTCTAGGGCTATTGACTTATCCCAGGTCTGGGTAGAAAAGTGAATGGATAGCAGTGATTTTAGATATTTAACCATTTGCCCTCATAAGTATGCTCATAATTCCCATACTATGTGTCTTGATTTTGGTTTAGAAAAATTTGGTACCTATGGATCACCTTGGTGAATGAGTCAGATGGGACTTTCTGTGTCAGTTTCTTTTTCTCATGAACCTTTGAGAGCTAATATTCAGTGTGCTCTTCCTTGTTATTGATTTCTTTGATTTACTGGGAAATTTGGCTAAGAGCATTTGACTTACCCTTAATGGAAAGAAGATAAATTGGATCTAGTCTCTGATTGTGTGTGTGAGATTTCATTTTCTTAGTGCCTTAAATGAGGAACAGATTTGAGTGTTTTTCATGAAAAAAGTAATAGCAAAAAAAAAAAAGATGAAGGTGGCTCAAGTAGCCATTAATAGGAACTTGGAGTATGTTTGAACATAGACATTCTGCTAATATTTGGTAAGAAGGCTAAGGAAGAACCTTACAGCAGGATGTTCTATTCTGTTGTTAATGTGGCTAGTGACACTTCTTTCTTGTAATTTGAATGCCTTGTAACTCTGGATGGTGCTTCCTGGCCTCTTGTTACTCCTGCCATCAATGAAAGACAAATGGATATCAGCAGTAGTGCTATTTTCTCTACTTTCAGAAAATAGGGCAGAAGGGTTGATAGAGCAGTCTTCCACACTGTGGCACTTGCCTAAGGCTAGTTCAAGACAAATTTAACAATCATATTAATAATAATAAAATAATAGCTATTAGTTATCAAGGCATAGCAGGTGACAGTTACAATTTATACATTATTTCTAAATATTGCAGCATTGATATTTTCATCTCTACTTTGTACATGAGGAAACTGAGGAGCGGAGAGGGGAGATAACATGCCCCAGGTTACACAGCAAATGGTTCAAGCCCAGGTCTCCCTGAATGCAAAGCACTCTCTGTCTTTCCACAGAGCACTTGCCTCAGTGCTTTTCAAGCATTCTTGTTTTCTATTGGTACCATATATGCTTCCTTTTCTGGTCCTTCAGGGAGCTACCATTTGAACATCTGCTATATGCCAGGCACTGTATATGCCAGACACTAGTATTTTCTTGCAAAGTAAATATTAGTATCCTTATTTTACAGGTGAGATGATTTTCCATTATACCATGCCACGTCTTCTTTCTTTATTTAAGAGTCATCTCTTGCCCATGAGCCAGGTACCTTTGAACCATGCTCTGGCCCTTCCTTCCCTATCCTCATTATCTTCCCAGACCTATGTTCCAGGTGATTGATGGGTGCTAATGATTTCCTATGTTAGCTTTCCTGAATTGTTAGCATTCTCTTAGGGACCCATGGGCTTACTGCTTAATTATGAAAATGTAGACTTACCCAAGCTTGGTGTTCCTCAGCTGTGATGGGAATTCACTGCATCTATAACATTTACCTAGGCCTATATCAAATCACCTCCATGGGACTCATGGGCAAGGGGAACTGTCTTAATCTGCTCAGGCTGCTGTAACAAATACCACAGACTGGGTGGCTTTTATATGACAGACATTTATTTCTCACAGTTCTGGAGGCAGGGAAGTCCAAGATCAAGGTGCAGGCATGGTCAGATTCTGGTGAGAACCCTCTTCCTAAGTTGCAGACAGCTGCCTTCTCACTGTATCCTTGCATGGCAGAGGGAAGAAAATGAAGCAAGCTTTCTGGTGTCTCTTCATTTACGGACACTAACCCTATTGTGGGAGCCCACCCTCATTACCTCATCTAAACCTAGTTACCTCTCAAAGATTCCACTACCATTACATTGGAGGTTAGCGCTTCAACATAAGAATTTTGAGAGGACATAAACATTCAGTCCATAACAAGACAACCAACACGAATAAATATGCCAGATGATCATGCTACTTGCTGTTCTGTGAGCAATAAAGTACTCTGTCTCTGACCCAGGAGTCTTTCATCTTTCAGTATCCATGAAACAGTATGTTTTATCTTTTTAGATTACAAGTAGGGTGAAATCCCAGACCCTTCACAGTTTTTGACAAGTACGGTACCCCGGGTTTTTCAGTCTACCTTATAGGAACAGGCTTTATTCCTAGCCCTGTGTGAGTGCTGGCTACTGTTCCCTGTAGTCCTTTCAGGTGGTTCTTTCCCCTCCCTTGGTTAGTTTCCTCACATATATGTTCTGATCAGTACTCTGCTGAATACTCTGGGGGGACATTCTCTTGATTTCCAGGGTTCTGTCTGCTGCTCTCTCCTCTCTGATCATCTGTGCTACAAACTCTAGTCTCCTTGCTCTTCATGTGCTCTCAGCTCCTTACGCTCTAACTCAAGAAATCCATTAGGCTTCTTCTCCATTCTCTCTCCCTGCACCCTGCATGTGTCCTGGAAACTCTTTTCAGGCAGTAAACTGGCACAATTGTTTGTTTCAGGGATCACTGTTCTTTGTTGCTTGGTGTCCTGTGTCTTGAAAACCCTTATTTTTTATTGTCTCTGATTTTTGGGTTGTTTCAGGTGAGAGGATAATCCAGTCCCTGTTATTCCATTTTGGCTGCAAGTGGAAATTGAATCTTTGTCTTTTGAAAGTGGACTTGATATTTAAAGACAGCCCAAAGAGAGTGGTGAGTAACTTAAATCAATAAGGTTGGCCATCAAGCTGGCTAATTCCTCACAACCCCCTCTTCAAAAAAGATGTGGTAGGGTAGTAAAGTAACCAACCTTTTTCTCCCCCCTGTGGTTTTAGCATTTCTGTGGTTTAGAATTTTTATAAAGAGGAGTTTTAGTGGACTTCCCCACTCTCCCCTCTCCTAATTTACTTGGCACTGTAACCTATGGAGGGCTAAAAGTTCTGAGAAAAAAAATTAGGGTTATGTTTTTAACCATCATCCACTCTTTCCCAACACTATAGTTAATTCAGAAGACATATGACTTTTCCCTTTTTGGTGTCTTATCTTCTCAATCTCAGTGCCATGACTCAGGCTGAGGCCCTCATTTCCTTTATTATACCCCACTCCTAACTGGTCTTTGTTTTTTCTATCCTTCACATTAGGTCCAGAGTAACTTTCAGGAAAAAAAAAAGATCTGAGTGTGTCATTTTGCCTCTCAGAATGGTTCCCCCTTAAATATAGAATAATTTCCGGCCTCCTTTGTGCCTACAATCTGACCTCTGCTTATATTTCTCACTTTATTTTACATAACAGAATCCCAACCATCCACAGAATTATAATCTACAAATGGCAGTATTGTAAGGTGCTCTTAGACTCAAACTAGATGAGACAACTCTCCCTTTCTTGTACAGGTCCAGCTCTGTCCCATCTTGGCACACTTGCTTATTCTATCTTCTTTTCCAGGAATTCCCTGTTTTGCCTGCCTTCAAAGACATTTCTCAAATAATAACTACTCCATAAGGTCTCCCAAGGGGCCTCCAATTGGAATAAATTTCTTTGTCCCTTATTTTCCCATAGCATGTTGGTTGCACTTGTATTAGAGCACTTACCAGACTCTGGTTTACTTGAAAAAATACCTCATGAGTCCTTGGAGCACAGGTACTTACTGCCTTATTTTTCTTCATTTTCATCATAGCATCCATCCCAGGGCATTTTTTTTTCCGGGTCCCCCCATTTAGTATATTTTCTTTTTTTTAATTGAAGTATAGTTGATTTACAATGTTGTATAAGTTTCAGGTGTACAGCACTGTGATTCAGTTATACATACATATATATATATATATCAATTCTTTTTCAAATTCGTTTCCCTTATATGTTATTACAAAATATTGAATATAGTTCCCTGTGCTGTACAGTAAGTCCTTGTTGGTTATCTACTTTACATACATTAGTGTATATGTTAATGTCAACCTCCTAATTTGTCAACCCACCCTTTCCCCTTTGGTAACCATAAGTTTGTTTTCTACGTCTGTGGGTCTATTTCTGTTTTGTAAATAAGTTCATTTGTATCTTATTTTTTAGATTCCACATATAAGCGATATAATATATTTGTCATTCTTGTCTATCCTAGGGCCTTATAACTAGTCTGTGCTGAATAAATAATCATTGGATTGAAACTGGTTAAATCAGGAAACTTTGTAGCACATAAGAATAAATCAATAATACTTTAATTCACTGACATCTGTAGTCTGGTCTGGGCTCAGTGCAACTGCAAGTGAATAATTTGTCTTTGGCCTCTATGAGGACCTAGCTCTTTATTCACTGCCAACCTGTGCCCAGAACTTTTATTCTCTCCCCTGAATGCCTACCTTCTCTAGGCAATAATCTCTGCTAGTCACTTCAGATCTGATTATGTCCCTGGTTCATCGGCAGGAGTTTTTTTTTTTTTTTTTAAATACTGCAGTTTCCTGGGTTCTATCCCAGAACTACTGATTTGGAATCTCTGGGGATGGAGCTCAGGAATTTGCATGTTTAACAGGCACCTGGCACTTGGTGACTTAAGCAGTCAGATTTGAGACCCATTGTTCTATACTCTTGAATCTAAATCATTCCATCTACTGACCCTTCTGTCCAAATTTATCTACTCTGAGTCTCCTGCTTTTGGGACCCAGCTTTCACCTAGCTGGCATTTTAAAAAGTGGTTTGATGTACTTTCAAACTTCCCTTCACTAAGTTACTAATCTCTTATTTCTCTCAAGGGCTTTTACTTTTTAGTAGGGCACTCTCAAAGACAATGTGGAAAACATTGCCTCTAAGAAAGGCAATGTTTAGGCTTTTTGGTAGGAACAAAAAAATTGATCCCTTTAAAGATTAGTAATTTTGAAATTGCTCTGGGAAGCAGGTAAGGATTGTAGAAAATGCAGTTAAATTATTTTTCTGTTAATTACTTAAGCATTAAGATTGGGATAGGGTTGAAAGATATAATTACCACAGGGAAAACAGGAGGAAACAGGAAAAATCAAAATTCCAATGGACTTTGATTCCTTTTTCTACCAGGGCAAGCAGTTTGCAAATGGCTGTGAACAGGTCACAGTCAGGAGATCAGAAAAAAAATAATAAAATTCTGTTAAAAGGGATAGAAAACAATTCAAAAGTTTCCTATAGGAGGATACAAAGGAAACCAATCGAGAAGCTGTTTATTTCCCGTTAAAAATCAAAGGATACTACATGCTGCCACAGAGTTTCTTTTTCCTCTTCAGGATTAACCTTAATCTATTACTATATTTCTTGGCTTCTTTTTTTTTTTTTATAAGAATGTGTCATTAATAGGTATCACTATTTTATATGAAGTTCTGTTTCTGTAGGAAAAAGCATGATCATGTCTGGAAATATGTACTAGATGCTTGGAGTCTCAGCTAACTATGCTTAAGGCCAAAGTGTGTTTATGAGGCTTACAGGACTTTAATCCAGTTCTCTCCAAATGTACTTGATCACCCACCTTTGTCAAAAAACGTATGCATCCCGATAGATGTGCATTTATTTGCAAAATATTACATACAAAATTGATTTAATATATTATAAACATTATTAAAATATATAGAAATAGAAATAAATAGGTTATTTATGTGGAAGTTTTAACATTCTCTTACCAAACCCCAGTGGATTGATTGACAGTATTCATGGGGTGGTAACTGCAAACCACTTTTGATACCACTACTCTTTTCTGTTTGTTCTCAAACTTGGGTTGAGCATTAGGATCACCTTGGGATAGTCAGAGAGCAGTTAGATTCTTGTGCTCAGGTCTATTAAATTAGAACCTCCATGGCTGGAACTTGGGAGCCTATGTTTTTAAAAATCTTCCCCAGGGAATTCTGATGCCCAGTCAAGTTTGAGAAATAGTGATTTAATACCAAAGGTCACCTAGTGACATTTGCTCTCTAGGACCATGATTCTCAACCTTTGCTACAACTGGAACTACCTGGGGAACTTTAAAAATGTTGATGACTGGGTTCCCACCTCCCTCCTCAGACTTATAATTGATCTGAGGTGTGGCCTGGGCATTGGGATTTAAAATCTTCCCAGGTGAATCTGATGTTCTGCCCAGGTTGAGAACCTTGTGGTGGAGAAGATAAAACAGGTTTTGGTAGCTGTACTAGGACTGTTTTGGTTACAACTTACACATACCCAAAATGGCTTAAGCAAAAAGGAATTTATTGGTTCACTTAAGATGTCCAGGGGTTGTCTGATTTCAGACATCTCTGCATTTAGGGGCTTAAACAGTGCAATCAAGGATGTTACTCTCTTTTTACATCTCTTGACTCTACTTTCCTCTGTATTGTTACATTCTTGGGTGAGCTTTCTCCATATGACTGGAAATATGGCCAGAACAGCTCTAGGTTTATATGATCCTCATGGCTTACAGTCCTTGAGAAACACACACACAAAAAAACTGTTCACTCTCATAGTTTACATATCAACTGTTAGGGGGAGACTCTGCTTGTTCTAGCTTGCTTCAGGCACCTGTCTCTGAACTAATCATGGTGGCCAGATACATGGGGTAGGCTGGGTCACCTGCCAATTCAAGTGGTCTGGAGGGTGGAGATTATGATGATCTCACTTGAATGTTATGGAATGGGTTTCCCCTAGGTTTGGTTATAAGAAGAAAGGGGAAAGGAATATTATGCTGGGTAGATGATATCACAATCCACTACAGAAGTGGACTTTGTAAGTTTAATCCTGTTGTGATGGTGCCAATGGCACTGGTTGGAATATTCATAGAGTCACGATGCCCTAAGACAAAAGGAATGTCTGTCCAAGGGTGAACACTCTGTGTAAGGCTAGTCTTGCCTGAAATCAAGTTATAGATTCTTACATAAGCTAAAAAACAATTTCCCTTTCCAATGGAAGTATCAACTGAACCCAACTTTATGAATTGGCTAATTGTTTTCCCTGCTGTGGATATTAACTGCTGAGCTCTTGGAAAGAATTGAATTCTTTTTGGTGAGAGACTGATGAAAATCTTAAGCCCAATGAGCCAGTCATCCAATTGTTTAACATTCAGTTGAAGAGAAATCCTTTTTTAGACTGTTGGTTTAAAGATTGATAGGGCATTACTCTTGATACAGTGCTCAAGGTAGTAAAAATTGTAGAGCTATTAGAATTCTGACATTGTCAGAATTGGTACCGTGTGAGAGCCCAGCCAGGGACCTTCTCTGAGACAGTGTAATATATTCACAGCTGAAACCCTGGCCCTGAAAATCTGGTTGTCAATTGGGAAAAGCACTTTTAGAGTCAGCTTCCTCTATAATTGGTTAACACTTTTTTTCCCATGGAATCAAGTAATAGAAAAATAAATGCAGAGTAAATAGAATTTCATGCTTGTGCAAGTCATCGGCAAAATCATCCTTGGGTCATGCAGGAAGACATGTTCTGTTCAGAGGAAAATTTGGAAGGGAAACGTTTTATTTTAATCTTCCTTCTCTTAATTTACTCTATTTGAAGTTCTAGTTTTAAAATGCTGATTCTTTGAAGAGAGATGTACTGGGAAGAGAGGGGACTTTGCACCTGTCCTAGGGATCAAATGAGTTATTGCAGTATTATCAAATGAGTGATTTATTCATGCAGATTTTGAATACTAGAAAACTCCAAGTTTACATATATTAAAAACTATTATCTAAAGTGTCTACTCATTTTATCTGTTGGGCAGAATAGCAAAGTAGATGAAGTTTGCCTTGGCTGT
>NW_020172464.1:472723-478146 GCF_003031525.2 Neophocaena asiaeorientalis asiaeorientalis | reverse complement strand
GTCTCACCTTCTCAGTCTTCCTGCTGTGTTGTATTAGTTTTTTCATTGCTGCTATAACAAATTACCGCAGACTTAGTGACTCAGATAATACAAATTTATTATCTTACAATTCTGGAGGTTGAAGAAGTCCAGAAGTCTAAAATGAATCTCACTGGGCTAAAAACCAAGTTGTTGGCAGGGCTGAATTCCTTCCTGGAGGCTCTAGGGGAGAATCTCTTTCCTTTCCTTTTCTAGCTTCTAGAGGCTACATTTGCTTGGCTTGTGGCTCCATCCTCCATCTTTAAACCAGCAATGACCAGTCAACTCTTTCTCATGTGAGATTGCTCTGACCTACCCTTCTGTCTCCCTCTCCAACTGTTAAGGACCCTTTTGATTATAATGGACCCACCCAGGTGATCCAGGATAATCTCTACTTAAAAGTCAGCTGATCAGTAACCTTAATTCCATCTTCAGCCTTAGTTCCCTTTTTCCATATAGCCTAGCATGTTCTCAGATTATGGGGATTGGGATGTGGACATCTTTGCCAGGGTTGGGGTGTGTGTTATTCTGCTACCACACATGTCAAGTGCTCCAGGCTTCTCTGCTATTCGTTGGCTGCCCAGAATCCCTGACACTCACGTAAGGCTATTATTTCCTAGAGATCTTGGATTATAATGGATAGACAGGAACACCAGAATAGGAGGCAGAAGGCCAGGGTTGGAAGACAGCCTCTCTCTGCTTATGAGCTGTGTAACAAATCACTTAACTTCTTGGAGCCTCCATTTCCTCATCCATGGCCTTTTCCTCCTTCCTTTATCAAAGCATACCCGTTCTGTATCCTTTTTAACAGGCCTCAACTGAGACCTCAAGTTAATATGGAAAAGTAATTCAAGCTAAGGCATTAATAAGTGATAATAGTTTCATGCATCACTACTCCCTTCCCTCTAACCCCCATACCCTCTCAAGTACAATTTATAAGATGAATTCACCTGGAAGGAAATCATTTTATTAGGTGTGCAGTAAAAGTAAGTGGATTAGGCTGCTGCCTACCTTTTAAAGTTGGCTTTTCCCTGAACATTTAAGAAGAAAATATAGGATGACCAGAGGGTATGGTTTACCCTGGATATTCCAGTTTACGCCTGTTGACTTGTTTTATGCTCAAGTGTCCTTATTTAGATGGTAAATTATATCGTCACTGTATTTATTTGGCACTTGTAAATGTCTTGAGTGTATTTATAAAATTCCTCTTTTACCTTAGATTTTCATGAAGACAGGGGCATTTAATTACTTTTGTAGTTTCTCCTGTAAGTACCCTAGAATCTGTATACCATGGGTTATGGGTAGCTGTCTCTGACTAACTGTATTCTATATTTCACATTTCAGCCATCATTATTTCTCCAAGTAAAGTTTATAGACTATCTGTTATGAACTGAGTTGGTCCTCACCCCCCATTCATATGTTGAAGTCCTAACCCTCAATTTGACTGTTTTTGGAGATAGGGCCTTTAAGGAGATAATTAGCATTAAATGAAGTCATGATGAGGGGCTCTAGTCCAATAGAACTGGTGTTATTATATGAAGGGGGAGAGACACAAGGTATGCACATGCACAGAGAAAAGGCCACGTTGAGGATACAGAAATGACACCACCATCTGCAAGCCAAAGAGAGAGGCCTCAGGAGAAACCAAACCTGCCAACACCCTGCTATTGGACTCCCCCCATTCAGAACTGTGAGAAATTTCTGTTGTTTAAGCTACCCAGTCGGTGGTTATTTGCTAGATTAGCCCTAGCAGACTAATATACTATCTGTAGAAGAAGCAGTTAGAGATATTGTTACAAATGCAGTTTCCTGAATGTTATCCCAAACTGAATCAGAATTTCTCTGGTGGGGCTCAAGGAAGCCTTATGTTTTGCTTAGGTGATTCTTATACACATTAAATTTGAGAATTGCTGAAATAAGGACCTCAGAGCACTAAAAGGGCGGCTTTTTTTTTGCTCACATATCTTTTATCATGTCAAGTTTTTGTTCTCTCTTCAGGGACTTTCTACCTAGGTGTTAGCAGAAAACAGGGATTGAATATCCCAGTTATCTTTGGGATATCTGGAGTTGTCAATGAAGATTCTAGAAAGCCTGGAGGCTATGGGGACTATATGTTCAAGATGAATCAAGAAAGAGAGTAATATATCATTTTAGGGAAAAGTTAGTATCAAGACTAACCTAGAACTGATTCCTTAAAAAGGTCATTGGGAAGGTCAGAGCAGCATGGACATATATACACTACCTGGATAGCTAGTGGGAAGCAGCCACATAGCACAGGGATATTAGCTTGGTGCTTTGTGACCACCTAGAGTGGTGGGATGGGGAGGGTGGGAGAGAGACGCAAGAGGGAGGAGATATGGGGATATATGTATATGTATAGCTGATTCACTTTGTTATACAGCAGAAACTAACACTCCACTGTAAAGCAATTATACTCCAATAAAGATGTTAAAAAAAAAACTGGACTTGACATCTGGCCACTTCTCCCCTTCTTCCTCCTCTGGAGCTAGTGACTGATACTTGGAAATAATGCTTTGCCAATTTCCTTTGGGGCACTTAAGAAGCTTTGGCTTTCAATTCTTTGTCTCTTGAGCACCTGCCTCTAATGTAGATGTACTTAGTCCCCAGAGCTTGAATCCCATCTCAGTGGAAGCTAGATTAGGGACAGGGCACCTAAAAGACATGGATTCAATAAACATCCTATTCTATAAAGCTTGAGATGTTCATGGCTTAGAAGTTAGGTGCAACCTCAGTGTCAGACCTAGTTGTAATTAGCCTGAATCCCTGCCGATTCCATGGTCTGTGGAAGTCCAAAACCTTCCCCTGGATCCCTAGAAATTCAAGTTTCCTCCAGATAATCCACTTACATAAAGTAATACCAGTATAGAATTTACTGAAATTTTGTAGAGGATATGGAGAATAATTTACAAATGACTTTAACATGTACAACAGACACTGTTAGCTACCACACCCCTGTGGAGTTGCACTAACATGTCCTCTGAACCCAGTCTCTTTCTAGCTGGCCAATTTCTTTCATGTTCTCTCATACTCTAAGATAACAGAATTCCTTCCCCATTCCATTCATAGCCCGTCCTAAGACTTGGTGGTACCTGCTTATCCAGGTTGCTTGTTTTTGGGTGGGTGGGGGAGTTGTGAGGAGGGTCACTTTCTATCCTTCTGCTTTAAGCACTTACCAAGGCAGTCTTCCAATCCAAGACAATGTTATTCTCGAGAGAAATTCTAGTGACCAAATTTGTCTCCATTTCGTTTTACAAAAATATAATTATTGCTGTTATTGCCATGGAGCAGATAAACATATAGGATAGGTAAATGATAAGAATACTGTACCAGATGGTCAAGAGAGAAGAAAAATAAGTTTTACTGAACTTGTCCTATATGTCCAGCACAAAGTAGGTGTTTTATATGTTTTCTTATTTAGTCCTCACAGTAAACATGTGAGGTGGATCATTACTAGTCCCATATTATGAGTGAGAAAAATAGTGATTGGAGAGGTTAAGTAACTTCAGCTAGTAAAAGGAAGATCCAGTATTTAAATTTAGGTCTGAGTCTTAACTTTATGTAATTTTCATTATATCACCATATGCCTCTGAATCTGGAGTCCTGGGTCCAACTTTCTACTAACAGTTTTGTGTGCCCTTGGAAAAGTCATGTTCCCTCTCTGCATTTCAGTTCCGTATCTGTAAAAAAGGAAGCCTGGATCAAAGGAAGCCTGGATCAAATGGTTTCTAAAGGCTTTTTGGGTGCAGGCAATATGTTCTGTGACCTCTCCTTACTCCACTTGACAAGTAAAACTGGAAGCTATAGTATGCTTTGCTTAACTAAGGTGGGACCTCATTAAGATATAGATCTTGTTTTCTTATTGTCTGGCCCCTGAAGTTGATAAGTTATGCGCATTTTATTTATTTGTATATTGGAGAGTGACTGGATTTTAGATACATAGGGTTCAGAATTTTTTAAAAAGTAGGATTAATTTACTTCAAATTTCATTTTATTTTCCAATTTTTAAATTACTTTCAACTTTGCTTTGAAATGGGAAGGCTCGATGGTCCTTGCAATGTTAATGAGTTATATGACAACCTTGCCCTTGGTTATAAGAAGCTGTATATGGGGTGTTCAGATCAGCAAGTCTCATATCCTTAACTTTAGCTATCAGTTCCAAACTGTGAATGCTGTTTCTCACCCTGAGCATCATGGCCTGAAATGCTGCCATCTCTCCCAGTGGCTGTACTGGTACGGGAGGGAGGGCCAAAGACAGAGGTACCCGTTGGCATGATAAATACTCAGAGCAGGCTGCATCACCAACAGAGGCCAATATAGAGGAGATTATGTGGTTTTAGGAAGCCTGTATGTGGTGAAAAAAATGTCCCTATATAAGATGCTATTGAATCATGGGTTTGGTGGCTACGTATTGGCTAAGTCATTACCCACACGAAGAAGAGGAGGTAGGAGGGTGGCATATAGGATCCCATTTGGATTTGGTTGAAAATAGAGAAATAAGAGAAATTTTTCAGGAGAAATGCTAGGGCTTATGCTTTTTGTATAGAATTTGGTTTCTTGGGTTATGCTATCACTGGCTAATCCTCTTCCCCCCAAAAGTAGTTGTAATAGATACCACTTATGTTTATAGTGCTTTGTATGCATTATTTTATTTCACCATCACAGCAACCCTACCTAGCTAGCTAGCTAGATAATATTGTCCAAATTTTACAGATGAGGAAACTCAGTGAGGTTAAATGACTTGCCCAATGTCATATAGCTATTAGGTATATGAACCAGAATGTAAACTCAGGTAGCCCTCTTCTCTTTCTTCCTGCTCCCTTCCCTTTTCCTACATTGTTTTCACTGTCCCTGCTCAACCTGAATATCTAGTGATCACCTTGTAATCATTTGTGAAATAGGTTCCAAGAGAGTTAATACCAGTGAGCTAAATAAATAAATAATATTAGACTATTTTTTAAAAATTAATTTTTTAACATCTTTATTGGAGTATAATTGCTTTATAATGGTGTGTAAGTTTCTGCTGTATAACAAAGTGAATCAGCTATACATATATCATTCTTGGGTCCCCAAATTCTGAAGGCAGAATCAGGTCTCTTCCGAAGCAGACAGGAATTGTGGGCAATAGACGCAAAGCACCAAGCTGATCTCCCTGTGCTAGGCAGCTGCTCCCACAAACTGTTTTACATTTGGTAGTACATATAAGTCCATGCCACTCACTCACTTCGTCCCAGCTTAACCTTTCCCTTCCCCGTGTCCTCAGGTCCATTCTCTACGTATGCGTCTTTGCTCCTATCCTGCCCCTAGGTTCTTCAGAACCATTTTTTAAAATATAGATTCCATATATATGTGTTAGCATGTGGTATTTGTTTTTCACTTTCTGACTT
>NW_020172464.1:469735-472207 GCF_003031525.2 Neophocaena asiaeorientalis asiaeorientalis | reverse complement strand
TTTTTTTTTTTTTTTTGTGGTACGCGGGCCTCTCACTGTTGTGGCCTCTCCCATTGTGGAGCGCAGGCTCAGTGGCCATGGCTTACGGGCCTAGACGCTCTGTGGCATGTGGGTTCCTCCTGGACTGGGGCAAGAACCCGTGTCCCCTGCAACGGCAGGCGGACTCCCAACCACTGTGCCACCAGGGAAGCGCTCTTGCCTCCTTTATCTAAGATAAACCCACACACATATGGTCACGTTATCTCTGGGCTTTGTATCCTGTTCCATCGATCTCTATTTATGTTTTTGTGCCAGTACCATACTGTATTGATTACTGTAGCTTTGTAGTAGAGTCTGAAGTCAGGGAGCCTGGTTACTCCAGCTCCATTTTTCATCCTCAGGATTGCTTTGGTAGTTTGGGGTGTTTTGTGTTTCCATACAAATTGTGAAATATGTTGTTCTAGTTCTGTGAAAAATGCCATTGGTAGTTTGATAGGGATTGCATTGAATCTGTAGATTACTTTGGGTAGTACAGTCACTCTCACAGTGTTGATTCTTCCAGTCCAAGAACATGGTATGTCGCTCCATCAGTGTGTATCATCTTTAATTTCTTCCATCAGTGTCTTATAGTTTTCTGCATATAGGTCTTTTGTCTCCTTAGATAGGTTTATTCCTAGGTATTTTATTCTTTTTTTTTGCAGTGGTAAATGGGAGTGTTTCCTTAATTTCTCTTTCATCACTAGTGTATAAGAATACAGGAGATTTCTGTGCATTAATTTTGTATCCTGCTACTTTATCAAATTCATTGATTAGCTCTAGTAGTTTTCTGGTAGCATCTTTAGGATTCTCTATGTATAGTATCATGTGATGTGCAAACAGTGACAGTTTCACTTCTTATTCCGATTTGGATTCCTTTTATTTTTTTTCTTCTTTGGTTGCTATAGCTAAAACTTCCAAAACTATGTTGAATAATAGTAGTGAGAGCGGGCAACCTTGTCTTGTTCCTGATCTTAGTGGAAATGGTTTCAATTCTTCACCATTGAGAATGATGCTCGCTGTGCGTTTCTCATACATGACCTTTATTATGTTGAGGTAAGTTCCCTCTGTGCCTACTTTGTGGAGGGTTTTTATCAAAAATGGGTGTTGAATTTCTTTTTTAAAAAATTTTTGAATTATATTTATTTTTTTATACAGTAGGTTCTTATTAGTCATCAATTTTATACACATCAGTGTATACATGTCCATCCCAATCACCCAGGTCAGAACACCACCATCCCCACCCTGCCGTGGCTTCCCCCCTTGGTGTCCATACATTTGTTCTCTACATCTGTTTCTCAACTTCTGCCCTGCAAGCCGGTTCATCTGTACCATTTTTCTACATTCCACACACATGCGTTAATATACGATATTTGTTTTTCTCTTTCTGACTTACTTCACTCTGTATGGCAGTCTCTATATCCATCCACGTCTCAACAGACGACTCAATTTCGTTCCTTTTTATGGCCGAATAATATTCCATTGTATATATGTACCACATATTCTTTATCCATTCGTTTGTCGATGGACATTTAGGTTGCTTCCATGACCTGGCTATTGTAAATAGTGCTGCAATGTACATTGGAGTGGATGTGTCTTTTTGAATTATGGTGTCCTTTGGGTATATGCTCCGCAGTGGGATTGCTGGATCATATGATAATTCTATTTTTAGTTTTTTAAGGAACCTCCATACTGTTCTCTGTAGTGGCTGTATCAATTTATATTCCCTCCAACAGTGAAAGAGGGTTGCCTTTTCTCCACACCCTCTCCAGCATTTGTTGTTGGTAGATTTTCTGATGATGCCTATTCTAACTGGTGTGAGGTGACACCTCATTGTAGTTTTGATTTGGATTTCTCTAATAATTACTGATGTTGAGCAGGTTTTCATGTGTTTCTTGGCCATCTGAATGTGTTCTTTGGAGAAATGTCTGTTTAGGTCTTCTGCCCATTTTTGGATTGGGTTGTTTGTTTCTTTAATATTGAGCTGCATGAGCTATTTATATATTTTAGAGATTAATCCTTTGTCCGTTGATTTGTTTGCAAATATTTTCTCGCATTCTGAGGGTTATCTTTTCGTCTTGTTTATGGTTTCCTTTGCTGTGCAAAAGCTTTTAAATTTCATTAGGTCCCATTTATTTTTTTAAAATTTTCACTACTCTAGGAGGTGGATCAAAAAAGATCTTGCTGTGATTTGTGTCAGGGAGTGTTCTTCCTATGTTTTCCTCTAAGAGTTTTATAGTGTCTGGTCTTACATTTAGGTCTTGAATCCATTTTGCGTTTATTTTTGTGTATGGTGTTAGGGAGTGTTCTAATTTCATTCTTTTACATGTAGCTGTCCAGTTTTCCCAGCACCACTTACTGAAGAGACTGTCTTTTCTCCATTGTATATCTTTGCCTCCTTTGTCAGAGATTAGTTGACCATAGGTGCGTGGGTTTATCTCTGGGCTTTCTATCCTG
>NW_020172464.1:443772-469185 GCF_003031525.2 Neophocaena asiaeorientalis asiaeorientalis | reverse complement strand
TCCTTTCTCTCTCTCTTCTCCTTCTGGGACCCCTATAATGCGAATGTTGTTGTGTTTAATGTTGTCCCAGAGGTCTCTTAGGCTGTGTTCATTTCTTTTCATTCTTTTTTCTTTATTTTGTCCTGCAGCAGTGAATTCCACCATTCTGTCTTCCAGGTCACTTATCTGTTCTTCTGCCTCAGTTATTCTGCTATTTATTCCTTCTAGTGTAGTTTTCATTTCAGTTATTGTATTGGTCATCTCTGTTTGTTTGTCCTTTAATTCTTCTAGGTGTTTGTTAAATATTTCTTGCATCTTCTCCATCTTTGCCTGCATTATTTTTCCTAGGTCCTGGATCATCTTCACTATCATTATTCTGAATTCTTTTTATGGAAGGCTCCGTATCTCCACTTAATTTAGTTGTTTTTTGGCCGTTTTATCTTGTTCCTTCATCTGGTACATTGTCCTCTGCCTTTTCATCTTGTCTGTATTTCTGTGAATGTGGTTTTTGTTCCATAGGCTTCAGGATTATAGTTCTTCTTGCTTCTGCTGTCTGCCCTCTGGTGGATAAGGCTATCTAAGAGGCTTGTGTAAGTTTCCTGATGGGAGGGACTGGTGGTGGGTAGAGCTGACTGTTGCTCTGGTGGGCAGAGCTCAGTAAAACTTTAATCCACTTGACTGTTGATGGGTGGGGCTGGATTCCCTCCCTGTTGGTTGTTTGGCCTGAGGCAACCCAACACTGGAGCCTACCTGGGTTCTTTGGTGGGGCTAATGACAGACTCTGGGGGGGCTCATGCCATGGAGTACTACCCAGAAGTTCTGCTGCCAGTGTCCTTGTCTCCACAGTGAGCCATCGACCCCCTCCGCCTCTGCAGGAGACCCTCCAACAGTAGAAGGTAAGCATGGTTCAGTCTCCCCTGGGGTCACTGCTCCTTCCCCTGCGTCCCGATGCACACACTACTTTGTGTTTGCCCTCCAAGAGTGGAGTCTCTCTTTCCCCCAGTCCTGTCGAAGTCCTGCAATCAAATCCCATCCTTCTGGCTTGTAGAGTTTCTGCTGAGAAATCAGCTGTTAACCTTATGGGAGTTCCCTTGTATGTTATTTGTCTTTTTTCCCTTGCTGCTTTTAATAATTTTTCTTTGTCTTTAATTTTTGCCAATTTGACTACTGTGTGTCTCAGCGTGTTTCTCCTTGGATTTGTCCTGTATGTGACTCACTGCACTTCCTGGACTTGGGTGGCTATTTCCTTTCCCATATTAGGGAAGTTTTCGACTATAATCTCTTGAAATACTTTCTCTGTTCCTTTCTCTCTCTCTTCTCCTTCTGGGACCCCTATAATGCGAATGTTGTTGTGTTTAATGTTGTCCCAGAGGTCTCTTAGGCTGTGTTCATTTCTTTTAATTCTTTTTTCTTTATTTTGTCCTGCAGCAGTGAATTCCACCATTCTGTCTTCCAGGTCACTTATCTGTTCTTCTGCCTCAGTTATTCTGCTATTTATTCCTTCTAGTGTAGTTTTCATTTCAGTTATTGTATTGGTCATCTCTGTTTGTTTGTCCTTTAATTCTTCTAGGTGTTTGTTAAATATTTCTTGCATCTTCTCCATCTTTGCCTGCATTATTTTTCCTAGGTCCTGGATCATCTTCACTATCATTATTCTGAATTCTTTTTATGGAAGGCTCCGTATCTCCACTTAATTTAGTTGTTTTTTGGCCGTTTTATCTTGTTCCTTCATCTGGTACATTGTCCTCTGCCTTTTCATCTTGTCTGTATTTCTGTGAATGTGGTTTTTGTTCCATAGGCTTCAGGATTATAGTTCTTCTTGCTTCTGCTGTCTGCCCTCTGGTGGATAAGGCTATCTAAGAGGCTTGTGTAAGTTTCCTGATGGGAGGGACTGGTGTTGGGTAGAGCTGACTGTTGGTCTGGTGGGCAGAGCTCAGTAAAACTTTAATCCACTTGACTGTTGATGGGTGGGGCTGGATTCCCTCCCTGTTGGTTGTTTGGCCTGAGGCAACCCAACACTGGAGCCTACCTGGGTTCTTTGGTGGGGCTAATGACAGACTCTGGGGGGGCTCATGCCATGGAGTACTACCCAGAAGTTCTGCTGCCAGTGTCCTTGTCTCCACAGTGAGCCATCGACCCCCTCCGCCTCTGCAGGAGACCCTCCAACAGTAGAAGGTAAGCATGGTTCAGTCTCCCCTGGGGTCACTGCTCCTTCCCCTGCGTCCCGATGCACACACTACTTTGTGTTTGCCCTCCAAGAGTGGAGTCTCTCTTTCCCCCAGTCCTGTCGAAGTCCTGCAATCAAATCCCACTAGGCTTCAAAGTCTGATTCTCTAGTAATTCCTCCTCCCGTTGCCGGACCCCCTGGTTGGGAAGCATTATGTGGAGCTCAGAACCTTCACTCTAGTGGGTGGCCTTCTGTGGTATAAGTGTTCTCCAGTCTGTGCGTCATCCACCCAGCACTTACGGGATTTGATTTTACTGTGATTGTGCCCCTCCTGCCGTCTCATTGTGGCTTCTCTTTTGTCTTTGGATGTGGGGTATCTTTTTTGGTGAGTTCCAGTGTCTTCCTGTCGATGATTGTCCAGCAGCTAGGAGAGGGAGTGAGAAACTGTCCTTCTACTCCACCATCTTGGTTCCTTTCATTCTGTCTGCCCTTCTGACAGCTCACTTTGCAGGCTGCCCTGGTACCACAGTCGGGTGTTGAATTTTGTCAAAAGCTTTTTCTCCATATCCTGAGATGATCATATGTTTTTCTCCTTCAGTTTGTTAACATAGTTTATCACATTGATGACTGGCGTATATTCAAGAATACTTGCATTCCTGGGATAAACCCCACTTGATCATGGTGCATGATCCTTTAATGTGCTGCTGAATTCTGTTCACTAGTATTTTGTTGAGGATTTTTGAGTCTATTTTCATCAGTGATATTGGCCTGTAGTGTTCTTTCTTTGTGACATCTTTGTCTGGTTTTGGTATCAGGGCGATGGTGGCCTCGTACAACGAGTTTGGGAGTGTTCCTCCCTCTGCTATATTTTGGAAGAGTTTGAGAAGGATGGGGGTTAGCTCTTCTCTAAATGTTTGATAGGGGAGACCTTCAAGATGGCGGAGGAGTAAGACATGGAGATCACTTTCTTCCCCACAAATACATCAGAAATACATCTACATGTGGAACAACTCCTAAAGCACAGCTACTGAACTCTGGCAGAATCCTCAGACTAACCAAAAGGCAAGAAACTCCCCATGTAGCTGGCTGTGTGGCTGAGAGGGTCTTGGTGCTCCGGTGGGGTGTTAAACCTGTGCCTCTGAGGTGGGAGAGCCAAGTTCAGTATAGTGGTCCACTAGAGACCTCCAGGCTCCACGTAATATCCAATGGTGAAAGCTCTCCCAGAGATCTCCATCTCAATTGTAAGACCCAGCTCCACTCAACGATCAGCAAGCTACAGGGCTGGACACCCTATGCCAAACAACTAGCAAGACAGGAACACAACCCCACCCATTAGCAGAGAGGCTGCCTAAAGCCATAATAAGGTCACACACCCCAAAACGCACCACCAGACGTGGTCCTGCCCACTAGGAAGACAAGATCAAGTCTCATCCACGAGAACACAGGCACAAATCCCCTCCACCAGGAAGCCTACCAAACCCACTGAACCAACCTTATCCACTAGGAGCAGACACCAAAAACAATGGGAACTGTGAAACTGCAGCCTGCGAAAAGGAGACCCTAAACACAGTAAGTTAAGCAAAATGAGAAGACAGAAACACACAGTAGATGAAGGAGCAAGGTAAAAACTCACCAGAACAAACAAATGAAGAGGAAATAGGCAGTCTACCTGAAAAAGAATGCAGTGTAATAATGGTACATATGATGCAAAATCATGGAAATAGAATGGAGAAAATACAAGAAACGTTTAACAAGGATTGAGAAGAATTGAAGAGCAAACAAACAATGATGACCAAAACACTAAATGAAATTAAAAATTCTCTAGAAGGAATCATTAGCAGAATAACTGAGGCAGAAGAATGGTTAAGTGACCTGGAAGATAAAATGGGCAGAATAAAGAAAAAAGAATGAAAAGCATTGAGGACAGTCTCAGAGACCTCTCGGACAACATTAAACGCACCTACATTGAAATAAAAAGGGTCTCAGAAGAAGAAGAGGAAAAGAAAGGGACTGAGAAAATGTTTGAAGAGATTATAGTTGAAAACTTCCCTAATATGGGAAAGGAAATAGTCAATCAAGTCCAGGAAGCGCAGAGAGTCCCATACGGGATAAATCCAAGGAGAAACACGAAAGACCCATATTAATCAAAGTATCAAAAATTAAATACAAAGAAAAAATATTAAAAGCAGCAAAGGAAAAATGCAAACAAACAATGATGACCAAAACACTAAATGAAATTAAAAATTCTCTAGAAGGAATCATTAGCAGAATAACTGAGGCAGAAGAATGGTTAAGTGACCTGGAAGATAAAATGGGCAGAATAAAGAAAAAAGAATGAAAAGCATTGAGGACAGTCTCAGAGACCTCTCGGACAACATTAAACGCACCTACATTGAAATAAAAAGGGTCTCAGAAGAAGAAGAGGAAAAGAAAGGGACTGAGAAAATGTTTGAAGAGATTATAGTTGAAAACTTCCCTAATATGGGAAAGGAAATAGTCAATCAAGTCCAGGAAGCGCAGAGAGTCCCATACGGGATAAATCCAAGGAGAAACACGAAAGACCCATATTAATCAAAGTATCAAAAATTAAATACAAAGAAAAAATATTAAAAGCAGCAAAGGAAAAAAAACAAATAACATACAGGGGAATCCCCATAAGGTTAACAGCTGATCTTTCAGTAGAAACTCTGCAAGTCAAAAGGGAGAGACAGGACATATTTAAAATGATTAAAGGGAGAAACCTACCAAAAGATTACTCTAGCCAGCAAAGATCTCATTCAGATTCAACAGAGACATTAAAACCTTTACAGACAAGCAAAAGCTAAGAAAATTCAGCAGCACCAAACCAACTTTACAACAAATGCTAAAGGAACTTCTCTAGGCAGGAAATACAAGAGATGGAAAAGACCTAAAATAACAAACCCCAAACAATTAAGAACATGGTAACAGGAATATACATACTGATGATTATATTAAATGTAAATGGATTAAATGCTCCAACCAAAAGACATAGACTGGCTGAATGGATACCAAAGGAAGACCTGTATATGTGATGTCTACAAGAGACCCACTTCAGACCTAGGGACACATACAGACTGAAAGTGAGGGGATGGAAAAAGATATTCCATGCAAATGGAAAGGAAATAAAGCTGGAGTAGAAATTCGTATATCAGACAAAAGAGACTTTAAAATAAAGACTATTACAAGAGACAAAGAAGGATACTACATAATGATCAAGGGATCCATCCAAGAAGAAGATACGACAATTGTAAATATTTATGCACCCAACTTAGGAGCACCTCAATACACAAGGCAAATGCTAACAGCCATAAAATGAGAAATCGACAGTAAGACAGTCATATTAGGGGATATTAACACCTCACTTTCACCAATAGACCGATCATCCAAAATGAAAATAAATAAGGAAACACAAGCTTTGAATGATACATTAAACAAAATGTACTTAAGTGATATTTATAGGACATTTCATCCAAAAACAACAGAATACAATTTCTTCTCAAGTGCTCATGGAATATTCTCCAGGATAGATCATATCTTGGGTCACAAAGCAAGCCTTGGTAAATTTGAGGGCTTCCCTGGTGGCGCAGTGGTTGAGAGTCTGCCTGCTGATGCAGGGGACACGGGTTCGTGCCCCGGTCGGGAAGATCCCACATGCTGCGGAGTGGCTGGGCCTGTGAGCCATGGCCACTGAGCCTGTGCATCTGGAGCCTGTGCTCCGCAATGGGAGAGGCCACAGCAGTGAGAGGCCCGCATACCACAGAAAAGAAAGAAAAAAATATGATATTGAAATCGTATCAAGTATCTTTTCTGACCACAATGCTATGAGACTAGATATCAATTACAGGAAAGAATCTGTAAAAAATACAAACAGTTGAAGTTTAAACAATACCCTGCTACATAACCAAGAGATCACTGAAGAAATCAAAGAGGAAATCAAAAAATACCTAGAAACAAATGACAATGAAAACATAACGACTGAAACCTACTGGATGCAGCAAAGCAGTTCTAAGAGGGAAGTTTATAGCAATAGAATCCTAGCTTAAGAATCAAGAAACATCTCAAATAAATAACCTAGCCTTACACCTAAAGCAATTAGAGAAAGAAGAACAAAAGCCCCCAAAGTTAGCAGAAGGAAAGAAAGCATAAAGATCAGAGTAGAGATAAATAATTTGGAAACAAAGAAAGCAGTAGCAAAGATCAATAAAACTAAAAGCTGGTTCTTTGAGAAGATAAACAAAATTGGTAAACCATTAGCCAGATTCACCAGGAAAAAAAGGGAAAAGACTCATATGAACAGATTTAGAAATGAAAAAGGAGAAGTAACAAGTAACACTGCAGAAATGCAAAGGATCATGAGAGATTACTACAAGCAAGTATATGCCAGTAAAATGGACAGCCTGGAAGAAATGGACAAATTCTTAGAAAAGCACAACCTTCTGAGACTGAACCAGGAAGAAATAGGAAATATAAAGAGAGCAGTCACAAGCACTAAAATTGAGACTGTGATTAAAAATATTCCAACAAACAAAAGCCCAGGACCACATGGCATCACAGGCGAATTCTATCAAATATTTAGAGAAGAGCTAACACCTATCCTTCTCAAACTCTTCCAGAATATAGCCAAGGGAGAAACACTCCCCAACTCATTTTATGAGGCCACCATCACCCTGATACGAAAACCAAAGGTGTCACAAACAAAACTACAGGCCAATATCATTGATGAACATAGATGCAAAAATCCTGAACCAAATACTAGTGAACAGAATTCAACAGCACATTAAAAGGATCATACACCATGATCAAGTGGGGTTTATCCCAGGGATGCAAGGATTCTGCAATACACAGAAATCAATCAATGTGATACACCATATTAACAAACTGAAGAATAAAAACCATATGATCATCTCAGTAGATGCAGAGAAAGCTTTCAACAAAATTCAACACCCATTTATGATAAAAACTCTCCAGAAAGTGGGCATAGAGGGAAGCTACCTCAACATAGTAAAGGCTATGTACAACAGACCACATTCTCAATGGTGAAAAACTGAAAGGATTTCCTCTAAGATCAGGAACAAGACAAGGATATCCACTCTTGCCACTAATTCTGAACGTAGTTTTGGAAGTCCTAGCCACAGCAATCAGAGAAGAAAAAGAAAGAAAAGGAATCCAAATCAGAAAAGAAGAGGTAAAATTGTCAGTTTGCAGGTGACATGATACTGTACATAGAAAGTCGTAAAGATGCCACCAGAAAACTGTTAGAGCTAATCAGTGAAGTTGCTAAAGTTGCAGGATACAAAATTAATGCACAGAAATCTCTTGCATTTGTATACACTAACAACGAAAGATCAGAAAGAGAAATTAAGGAAACAATCCCATTCACCATTGCAACAAAAATAATAAAATACCTAGGAATAAACCTACCTAAGGAGGTAAAAGACCTGTACTCAGAAAACTGTAAGACACTGAGGAAAGAAATCAAAGGTTACACAAACAGATGGAGAAATATACCATGTTCTTGGATTGGCAGAATCAATATGGTGAAAATGACTGTATTACCCAAAGGAATCTGCAGATTCAGTGCAATCCCTATCAAATTACAAGTGGCATTTTTTACAGAACTAGAGCAAAAAATCTAAAAATTTGTGGGGAGACACAAAAGATTCTGAACAGCTAAAGCAATCTTGAGAAAGAAAAACAGAGCTGGAGGAATCAGGCTCCCAGGCTTCAGACTATACTACAAAGCTACAGTAATCAAGACAGCATGGTACTGGCACAAAAACAGAAATATAGATCAGTGGAACAGGATAGCAAGCCCAGCAGTAAACCCACACACTATGGTCACCTTATTTTTGATAAAGGAGGGAAGAATATATAATGGAGAAAAGACAGCCTCTTCAATAACTGGTGCTGTGAAAACTGGACAGCTACATGTAAAAGAATGAAATTAGAGTACTTCCTAACACCATACACAAAAGTAAACTCAAAATGGATTAAAGACCTAAATGTAAGGGCAGACACTATCAAACTCCCAGAGGAAAATATAAGCAGAACACTCTATGGCATAAATCACAGCAAGATTCTTTTTGACCCACCTCCCTGAGAAATGGAAATGAAAACAAAAATAAGCAAATGGGACCTAATGAAACTTAAAACCTTTTTTTTTTTTGCGGTACGCGGGCCTCTCACTGTTGTGGCTTCTCCCGTTGCGGTGCACAGGCTCTGGACGTGCAGGCTCAGCGGCCATGGCTCACGAGCCCAGTCGCTTCGCGGCATGTGGGATCTTCCCGGACCGGGGCATGAACCCATGTCCCCTGCAGCAGCAGGCGGACTCAGCCACTGTGCCACCAGGGAAGCCCACGTAAAACCTTCTGTACAGCAAAGGAAACCATAAACAAGATGAAAAGAGAACCCTCAGAATGGGAGAAAATATTTGCAAATGAAACAATGATAAAGAATTAATCTCCAAAATATACAAGCAGCTCATGGAGCTCAATATCAAAAATTAAACAACCCAATCTAAAAATGGGCAGAAGACCTAAGTAGACAATTCTCCAAAGAAGATACACAGATTGCCAACAAACACATGAAAGGATGCTCAACGTCGCTAATCATTAGAGAAATGCACATCAAAACTACAATGAGCTATCATCTCACATCAGTCAGAAGGGCCATCATCAAAAAAATCTACAAACAATAAGTGCTGCAGAGGGTGTGGAGAAAAGGGAACCCCCTTGCACTGTTGGTGGGAATTTAAATTGATACAGCTACTATTGAGTACAGTATGGAGGTTCCTCAAGAAACTAAAAATAGAACTACCATGTGACCCAGCAATCCCACTACTGGGCATGTACCCTGAGAAAGCCATAATTCAAAAAGAATCATGTACCACAGTGTTCATTGCAGCTCTATTTACAGTAGCCAGGACATGGAAGCAACCTAAGTGTCCATCAACAGATGAATAGATAAAGAAGATGTGGCACATATATACAATGGAATATTATTCAGCCATAAAAGGAAATGGAACTGAGTTATTTGTAGTGAAGTGGATGGACCTAGAGTCTGTCATACGGAGTGAAGTAAGTCAGAAAGAGTAAAACAAATACCATATGCTAACGCATATATATGGAATCTAAAAAAAAAAAATGGTTATGAAGAACCTAGGAGCAGGACAGGAATAAAGACGCAGACGTAGAGAATCGACTTTACACGGGGAGTGGGAAGGGTTAGCTGGGACCAAGTCAGAGAGTGGCATGGACATATATGCACTACCGAATGTAAAATAGATAGGTCGTGGGCAGCAGCTGCATAGCACAGGGAGATCAACTTAATGCTTTGTGACCACCTAGAGGGGTGAGGTACGGGGGGTAGGAGGGAGACGCAAGAGGGAGGAGATATGGGGATATATGTATATGTATAGCTGATTCACTTTGTTATAAAGCAGAAACTAACACCATTGTAAAGCAGTTATACTCCAATAAAGATGTTAAAAAAAATTTAATATATTTCACCTGTGGAGCCATCTGTTTCTGGGCTTTTGTTTGTTGGAAGATTTTTAATCACAGTCTCAATTTGAGTACTTGTGATTGGTCTGTTTATATTTTCTGTTTCTTCCTGGTTCAGTCTTGTAAGGTGTGCTTTTCTAAGAATTTGTCCATTTCTTCCAGGTTGTCCATTTTATTGGCATATAGTTGCTTGTAGTAATTTCTCCTGATCCTTTATATTTCTGTAGTGTCAGTTGTTACTTCTCCTTTTTCATTTCTAATTCTATTGATTTGAGTCTTCTCCCTTTTTTTTCTTTATGAATCTGGCTACTGGCTTATCAATTTTGTTTATCTTCTCAAGGAACCAGCTTTTAGTTTTATTGATGTTTGGTATTGTTTCCTTCATTTCTTTTTCACTTATTGCCGATCTGATCTTTATTTTTTCTTTCCTTCTGCTGACTTTGTGTTTTGTTGTTGTTGTTCTTCTTTCTGTAATTGTTTTAGGTATAAGGTTAGGTTGTTGATTTGAGATTTTTTTTATTTCTTGAGGTAGGATTGTATTGCTATAAACTTCCCTCTTAAAAATCCTTTTGCTGCATCCCATAGGTTTTGGGTCATCATGTGTTTTGTTTTTTTTTTAAATAAATTTATTTACTTAGTTTTGGTTGTGTTGGGTCTTCGTTTCTGTGCGAGGGCTTTCTGTAGTTGCTGTGAGCGGGAGCCACTTTTCATCGTGATGCGCGGGCCTCTCACTGTCGTGGCCTCTCTTGTTGCGGAGCACAGGCTCCAGACGTGCAGGCTCAGTAGTTGTGGCTCATGGGCCCAGTTGCCCCGTGGCCTGTGGGATCTTCCCAGACCAGGGCTCGAACCCGTGCCCCCTGCATTGGCAGGCAGATTCTCAACCACTGCACCACCAGGGAAGCCCCATCATGTTTTCATTGTCATTTGTTTCTAGGTAATTTTTGATTTCCTCTTTGATTTCTTAGTGATCTCTCGGTTATTTAGTAGTGTATTGTTTAGCCTCCATGAGTTTGTATTTTTTACAGATTTTTTCCTGTAATTGATATCAAGTCTCATAGCGTTGTGGTCAGGAAAGTATTTGGTACGATTTCAATTTTCTTAAATTTACCAAGGCTTGGTTTGTGACCCAGGATATGTTATATATCTGCATCGGCAGACGGACTCCCAACCACTGCGCCACCAGGGAAGCCCTGTTTAATGTATCTTTTAAAGCTTGTGTTTTCTTATTCATTTTCATTTTGGTTTACCTGTCCTTAGGTGAAAGTGGGGTGTTAAAGTCCTCTACTATTATTGTGTTACTGTCTATTTCCCCTTTTATGGTTGTTAGCATTTGCCTTATGTAATGAGGTTCTCCTATGTTGGGTGCATAAATATTTACAGTTGTTGTATCTTCTTGGATTGATCCCTTGATCATTATGTAGTGTCCTTCTTTGTCTTTATTTTAAAGTCTATTTTGTCTGGTATGAGAGTTGCTACTCCAGCTTTCTTTGGATTTCCATTTGCATGGAATATCTTTTTCCATCCCCTCACTTTCCATCTGTATGTGTCCCTAGGTCTGAAGTGGGTCTTTTGTAAGCAGCATATATACGGGTGTTGTTTTTGTATACATTCTTCCAGTCTGTGTCTTTTTGTTGGAGCATTTAATCCATTTACATTTAAGATAATTATCAGTATGTATATTCCTGTTACCATGTTCTTAATTGTTTTGGTTTTTTTATTGTAGATCTTTTCCTTCTCTTGTGTTTCCTTCCTAGAGAAATTCATTTAGCCTTTGTTGTAAAGATGGTTTGGTGGTGCTGAATTCTCTTAGCTTTTGCTTGTCTGTAAAGGTTTTAATTTCTCCGTCAAATCTGAATGAGATCCATGCTGGGTAGAGTAGTCTTCGTTGTAGGTTTTTCCCTTCATCACTTTAAATATGTCCTGCCACTCCCTATTGGCTTGCAGAGTTTGTGCTGAGAAATCAGCTGTTAACATTATGGGGATTCCCTTGTATGTTATTTGTTGCTTTTCCCTTGCTGCTTTTAATAATTTTTCTTTGCATTTAATTATTGATAGTTTGATTAATATGTCTTGGCGTGTTTCTTTTTCCATTTATCCTATATGAGACTCTCTGTGCTTCCTGGAGTTGATTGACTATTTACTTTCTCATATTAGGGAAGTTTTCAACTATAATCTCTTCAAATATTTTCTCAGTCCCTTCCTTTTTTTCTTCTTCTGGGATCCCTATAATTCAAATGTTTGTGTGTTTAATGTTGTCCCAGAGGTCTCTGAGACTGTCCTTAATTCTTTTTGCTTTATTCTGCTCTGTGGTAGTTAGTTCTACTATTTTATCTTCTGAGTCACTTATCTGTTCTTCTGCCGCCTCAGTTATTCTGCTATTGATTCCTTCTAGAGTATTATTAGTTTCATTTATTGTGTTGTTCATCATTGTTTGTTTGCCCTTTAGTTCTTCTAGGTCCTTGTTAAACGTTTCTTGTATTTTCTTCATTCTATTTCTAAGATTTTGGATCATGTTTGCTATCATTACTGTGAATTCTTTTTCAGGTAGACTGCCTGTTTCCTCTTCATTTGTTTGGTCTGGTGGGCTTTTACCTTGCTTCTTCATCTGCTGTGTATTTCTTTGTCTTCTCCTTTTGCTTAACTTACTGTGTTTGGGGTTTCCTTTTCGCAGGCTGCAGGTTGGTAGTTCCCCTTGTTTTTGATATCTTCCCCTAGTGGGTAAGCTTGTTTCAGTGGGTTGTGTAGGCTTCCTGGTGGAAAGGACTGGTGCCTCTGTTCTGGTGGTTGAAGCTGAATCTTGTCTTTCTGGTGGCAGGACCACATCCAGCGGTGTGTTTTGGGGTGTCTGTGTACTTTTTATGATTTTACGCAGCCTCTCTGCTGATGGGTGTGCTTGAGTTCCTGTCTTGCTTGTTGTTTGGCATGGGTTGTCCAGTGCTGGAGTTGGCTGGTCATTGAGTGGAGCTGGGTCTTTGCATTGAGATGGAGATCTCTGGGGGAACTTTCCCCGTTTGATATTACATGGGGTCTGGAGGTGTCTGATGGTCCAATGTCCTGAACTCGGCTCTCCCACCTCAGAGTCTCAGGCCTGACCCCCAGCTGGAATACCATCACCTTGTCAGCCACATGGCTGCTAGTGTTTGAGGGTCTCCTGCAGAGGTGGGGGTGGCTGTGGCTCTCTGTGGGGACAAGGAAACTGGCAGCAGAAATTCTTGGAAGCACTCCTTGGTGTGAGCCCTCCTAGTGTCCGCCATTAGCTCTACCATAATTTATTTTTCATTTATTTATTTTTTTGGCTGTGTTGGGTCTTCATTGCTGCGTGCAGGCTTTCTCTAGTTGCGGTGAGTGGGGGCTACTCTTTGTTGTGGTGCACGGGCTTCTCATTGTGGTGGCTTCTCTTGTTGCAGAGCACAGGCTCTGGGCCCCTGAGCTTCAGTAGGTGTGGCATGTGGGCTCAGTAATTGTGGCTCGTTGGCTGTAGAGCATAGGCTCAGTACTTGTGGCTCGTGGGTTCTAGAGTGCAGGCTCAGTAGTTGTGGCTCACGGGCTTAGGTGCTCTGCGGCATGTGGGATCTTCCTGGACCAGGGCTCGCACCCATGTCTCCTGCATTGGCAGGTGGATTCTTAGCAACTGCACCACCAGGGAACTCCAGTAATGGTAGACTAATTAACCGTTCAAGTCATTATGTGTTAATTGAATGCTTACTGTGTGTGGGCAGTGGGGATACAGTGTTACTGAAACACCAGAATTATCCTTGCTCTCTTGACACACACAATCTAATTGCAGGCGCTGTCCACAATGATAGCCACTAGCTATGTGTAGCAATTTAAATTTAAGTTATTTAAAATTAAATAGTTAAAAACGCAGTGTCTCAGTTACATTAACAACATTTCAAGTGCTCAATAGCCAAATGCACCTAGTGACCCCTGTATTGGGCAGCTCAGATATGGAACATTTATTTTCCATTATCTTCAAAATTTCTATTGGACAACACTTAGAGAATTAATAATGATTGTTTTGAGTGAGAAAGAAGACAGATGAGGTGTTTAAGAATTACTTAATGGGTGATCTAGTCTGGGAGGCTTTCCTGAGTAACGTGACATTTGAGCTGAGCTTTCAGTCTGAAATAACTAAGCCAGTATTGCCAGGTGAGGAGCCTTCCACAGATACTCCCTGCTGTGAAGTAAGGTAACTTTCAGGGAATGACAGCAGTGGGGTGGATTTGTTCAACTTGTCCAGGGTATAAAGGCATCTGTCTTCTGCCTTCAATGGACCCAACCTTGGCCAAGCAAGAGAAAGCAGAATAGAGGAAGGTACAGAACTATCTCACATCTGTGCCCGTTAAAGTCAGGATAGCAGAATCTGAGGCCATGAATTACTGCAGGTGAGGTCCTGCATTCATTTTTGGTGCTTTGTAAAACAGTTATATAGCTTTCTTTGAAATACTGTGGGGAGATCCAAGCCTGGCTGTCAATATTGTTTGATAGAACAGTGATATGATTCAGAGTGTATCCTAGCAGGGGAGAAGGTGTTTGTGCTTGGGTGCATGTGCTGGGTCAGGAGCTACATGCTCTATGAGCCTCTCTAGCCTGCAACTGGAGAGGTGAAGAAGGGTATTTAGACACCCACACATCTACAGGCAGGAAGTTCAGTTAGGGTTTACAAGCTAGCTAAGGTACAACCTTGTGGCATTTGCTCTATCTTCAAATTAATTAGAATGGAATGTGATTGCAGTCTGCCTCCATCATCATCTATCTATATCTGATCATTTATGTGTGTTATCTATCTCTGTCACCTATCATTATGATCTGTTATATATCTGTTCTCCAGGAGTCTCAAGCAGAGTCTTCAATGCTATACAAATCCTAAATCCCTCCTTTCTGTGTGTTCCACTCAGGCCCAGATTCTTTCTTTGTCCAGGGCCCCATGGAACAAGATATGGGAGGGCCAGGCTGTTCTCTCCAATGTCAACATCATGAACTAGGAATATTTTGTATCTACTTTGCAGAGACAGAAAACAAAGTCTCCAAAAGATGAATTTGACTTGATAGATAACATGATATCACCACAATTGGTTATGTCAGTAAAAACCACCAATAAAAACTATATATTGGTATCATAGAAATGGGCAAAAAATCAGGTAGATTCTATGAACGTCTCAACTCTCAGCCAACCATATTAGTATCATATGGGTGTCCCAGTACTGGGAATTGGAAAGGCTCAGTTCTCCAAATGCTTCCCAATTTTTAAACCCCAGAAACAACTATGTCAGCCTTTGCACGTCTGCCTGCTGTTTGTTTCACTTCCATCTTATAGTGCTTTTTTAATGCATCCCATTGCTACTATTTTTTGGAGGGGGTGCTGTTTCTGTAGATGATAGTCTCTTTAAAAAATACTGCTTCTTCCTCTTTGATCTAGCTTCCTGCTTGCAGCTGCCCTTAGAGACCTTGACTCACTGGATGTGGCTGGAATCCAGGTCCTGTCTCTTTCAGTTTTCATTGCATGTTCTGAGCTTTGTCAGAGCTATTCTATATTTGATTTATCTTTTGCCAGGATGGTGGCTCCATATTCAGTCTGTGTGCCAAGTGCTTCTGAGGCAGCCTTTCAAACCAGATAATTTAATTTCTCCATTTTCGGAAAGCAAAGAGCAGGCTACCTTATTAACTGGGAATGTGCTTATTTGGTGCCGTGTGGGGGCTGACATCCCCCTGAATCTTAGGAGGCTCATCTTGTTCCTGAGGTTTAATTCTCCTTCTTAAAAATCTCTGCATCTCTCCCACCCCCCACCCCCACACATATTCTCAAACACAGACATACATACGTACTTCCAACTTTTCAAGTTCTATCAGTTCTTTGAGGCTCAGTTTAAGTCTCATCCTCTCCATGTACTCTTCTCCAGTAAGGGAACCTGCGTTGTTTTTTTTCTTCTCCTATGGCACCTATTGTCTGCAATATACAATTTAACATGTGCTTATTATACTGTCTTCTACTATCTGTTGAACTTTAGGTTGCATGCAGTGGTGGCAAGCCATTGTAGAATTTTGTGTGGAGTAGTTACATGGCCTGATTATTGATTAAAATAGATTACTCTGATGGCATGGAGGCTGATTAGGAGGTTGAGTTAATGGGGGACTGATGGAGCGAATACCATGGCAATAGGCATTGAGAGTAAGCACAGATTTTAGAGGTGTTAGGGAGCAAAATTGTTAGGACGCAGTGATTGATTGGATGAGAAGGGCCAGAGGCAGGGAGGAGAAGTGTAGAAGGACTCTCAGGTTTCTGGTTTGGATCATTGGGTAGGTCATGGTGACACTCACTGAGGCAGGAAACAGAAGTAAGCCCACTCCCTCATTGATCTCTCCTTCCCTCTGCAATCCCATATGGGTCCCAATAGGTGCTCAAAAATGCATGATATTTATTTAATTTTATTCTGTTAAGAGAGAAGAGAAAGTCTTGCCTTTTCTTTGTGTCCTGCCTTAGCTTATGTAAGATACTTCCTGCCGTGGACGGCATCTTAGTTTCATGGCCTCTTTGTTGTTGCTACTTTATGACTCTCCTCTCTGCTGCTATGATCTATTTTTGTATTTCTGTGGTCTCTGGTGCAGGTTCTGGACTCACTGCTCGGCTTGCTGTTCTTGTTAGTGCTACATACTTCTGATCTTTGTCCACACAATGATTTAATAATAGTGATCACTTACATTTGAACAGTGATTTGGAGTTTAGAAGGCATGTTCAGATATACTTTATCTCCTTTGATCCCTATTACTACATGTGAGGTAGGGAGTGAAGTAGGTTTAACTGTCCCTGTTTCATAGATAAAGGAGTTTAGGTGGCAGAGATGTGACCTATCAAACATCACAGATCTGGTAAGTGGTATAACTGGGACTCTGCCTCCACATTCATTGTACTTTGATTGTACAATTCGATTCTTGCCTTGCTCTCTGGTACCCATGTGCTTCCAGACTCCTCATGGCCTGTCTGATTTCTACCCTCTGCCGTGTTATGACCTCCAGTACAAGTCCACTGTGACCTCCTGCTTTCAGTTTACCTCCCTTGCTCAGACCTATACCTTGCCCTGTATACATACATCTCTTGCTTTGGCTTTCCCAGTCCAGGCATCTTGCCCTATCCCTGTATTCCTTGTACCACAGTCCTGGCATTGATGCAGCAGGACTTGCAGATGGATTTGTGGCACTAGAACTTTTCTTCCCAAGAACATAGAGGAACACCCACTTTCAGTCTGTTGGAAGGAAACCTGACTTGAGGAAATATTGGCCTTTGGACTCTGTTACTTGCAAAGTGTTAAATTTGTGGATATGAGCAGTGAAAGAAGACATAATAAGTGAGGCAAGTTTTCCAAACCACATCCTGCTTCCTCCAACACAGATCTCCTTTAAGGGTTTCAATGGGCTACATTGCCTGAGCCTCTGTCTCCCTGTGAGTATGTGAATCTCCAGACTCAAATGTTTGGTACTGCGCATTTTGGACCATTTTTCATAAATATGGTAGCAACAAACAGCTCTCAGGAGTGTATAAATTGTTGGTAGAAATTGTATAAATTCTTCTCAATGCTGAAATTGTTTTTAATGGGTGGCCCTCTTGGTACATGAGTCTGTGGACCCAGTGGGGGCCAGTGTTGCTTAAGCTTCCTTAGCACTTCAGCGTTTTATAGTTGAGCAGCAAGTACTTGTGAAACACCTACTGTGTAACAGGGGTGTTATAAACAGACTCCTTGCTCTTGAGCCTACCATCTAGTTGGGTAGGCCTTACATTTTTTCCACCGTGACTGAGCAACACACAATTATAAACGTATCCTAGGAAGATTGGGACAGAAAGTGAGATATGCACCAGGCTACTTAAAAAAGCTTCCTAAAAGAGATGACATTTGAACTGATGCTGAGAGAATGGGTAAGGTTTTGATTGCAGCGTGTGTTAAGTTAGTGTTGGTGCTGATATTCTGGAATGGTAGAATGGCGTGATAGAAACCCTATATTTAATTTTTTTATCAAAGAATATCTCTCTGCATCTCAGGTGACAAGTTCAGGAAGGGGCCTGTCAAAGAAAATTTTTTTTTCCCCACGATGCCAAATCTTACACTCTGAGTTCCCCAATTTTACAGTTTGGTTCTTTCGAAATATGATTTTAGGCTCTGGTATAAACTTAGTCCAGGAGACTCCTTTCCCAAGTCAGGTTTCCTTCCACTCTAGGTAAAAACTGAGTTTGTACTTTTGAGATAATTGTTCTAAGGAGACAGTGCTGCTAAAATACAGGCTAGAATAGAAAAGTTAACTTTGTATAGCTCCTAGATGCAATTTTCTCTGTTCTTCCTTGGCAAAGATGATGCTGTGACTGAGGAGCCTTCTCAGAGTGACAGATCTGTGTGGGCTGAAGCCCTAGTTTGATCATGAGGGGGCAGGAGATGGAAATTTTTTTCTCTTCTCTATGATGGGTTCTGATGCAGACGACTATATGCTCTGGGAGCTATTGTTGAGGGCATGATGTAGGCCTTGTTTCTCAGTGGAACATTATGGAGCAAACAGCATCTGAAACATGTTTTGCAAGAAGGGCAGAGGACAGGATATGCTAAGCAGAGGAAATGATAATTTTTTGCATAGAACAGATTTGTCGGAGCTGTGGCCTGCAGAAATGTTGCATCCAGTATCAAACCCAATTGCTTCACCCAGTGTTTCACTTTTTCAAAGATTTTCCTAGATGATAGGGTGGATTGAGGTAGGATATTCCATGTCTCAATTTGGGGGAGGGGACTGTTAAACAAAAATGGGCTGAAATAGTTGGCCCTAGACCAACTGTGAACTTGGAAAAATATATCTAATTTCCTACCTTTCTATTGGTTTTTCCCACTTCTCTCTTACTTTTCTCCCCTGGGGAATCTAGAATCCCCCTCTGTTAAGTCTATACTGAAACCTCAGTGGTAACTTGCACGGAGAGGGGAATATGCCTGGGATGCAGGGGTGGTGACAGGACTGCCTCATCTAAAGGACTCTGTCTCCAGAAGAGTAGGCAGCAGTCTAAGCATGATGCCCTGAGGATGTAGCAAATTCTTATTCATTATGGGCCGTTGTCTACGTCCAAGGTTAGGAATTGATCGACCTAGGAATTATCTAATGAAAGATGATCAAGTCTTCTAAGCAGAAACTATAAATTTTGGAAAGAAAAGTAGTAAGTGGGGGGCATAATATATTTATGGTTTAGAAGTCTCAATTTTTTAAAGACAGGGATAGAAGGTGCCTTTCAAGGATAGAGAGTGGCTACTGCCATTTCCTCTATCTAGGGTGGGCCCTAATGGCCAGAGGGGCCCCCTCCAGTCTCTGGAGAGGCCTGCACTTTGATCCACTGCCTGGTCATCTGGGATTGTTTTTATGAGTTCTGGATTGGATTGTATCTAAACTGCGCCCCTAACTGTTGGGTAACTTCGGACAGCCCTTTGGACTTCTGTTTCTTAATTTACAAGATGGAGAAAGCTGCACTCATAGATGTCAAAGTTATCTTCCAAGTCAAAATGTCATGGAATCTTGGACTCTTTTTTACTGGAATCTAAGTCATAATGGAATCAAGCAAAAAAAGAATGCAGAACACTGAACCCAGCATTTCATCTGAGAGTCATGCAGAAGAAGCTGCCCTGTCTCTTTCCCGCTCAACCTCCTCTTCATCATACTTTCCCCTGTGCCCTAGCTTGGCTTTCAGCTCCCTCCCTTCCTTCTGTTCTGCCTCCTGTCCCTATGACTTCCCTGTCTCTTCATTCTGTGCCTGCCTCAGTCACCAGTTACTCAGACCAACCTGGTCCTCTTCTTACCTCATGCCCAGACCGTCTCCCTCTTCTTATCAGTTTCACCCCTTCCCACCTCCCTGCCTGGGTCACTTCTACCCTTGCCTGTCCTGTCTGCTCTTCCTACTACTTGCCTTCCTCCTCTTTCTCTCCCTTCCATTCGGCACCCCTTCTGACTTGGTTGCTTCTTCTCCCACACCCCTCCATTACCCCTACCCCTCCTCTTCATTCTGGTTCTTCCCCCGCCTACATGGGCCTTGGGCCCAGATAGGCCCCCCTGCTCCTGCTCCCTGCTCCTTGCTCCTTGCTCCTTGCTCCAACCAGGCCTGATGATTCCCACACTCCATCGTGGCGGCCTCATGTCCCTACCAGTGGGGCACCTGGCCCATCCCAGAACTCCTGGGAATACAGTACCCAGCATCCTGGTGACCTGGTGGACATGGGGACCACTGGATGATCACCAGCAGATGTATGACCTGGAGAGTTACGAACCTCAGATAAAGGCCTCTTTCCCAAGATGGGGTTCTCTGCTACCCTCCATGTCTTGGTTATCTTGCTGCCTGAGTTCAACGTATGCTTCCATTCTCATCTCTTATATCAAATATAAATGGAGATTTTATAGTTTTTACATGAGAGACTCCATAGGGAGTGAAGCTTAGGGCAAATTGCAGGTGGACTCTGAATTCTAATCCTATTCATCTCAACACTTAAGTCATGGACACTGATACACATGCGGACACACGCTGTCCTATACCAATAATTTCTGGTCATCATAACCCTGTACAGAGATCAGCTTGGAAGTGTGAGGGAACTTTGGTCTGATGATGATGTGAATGGAATGCTCCTGAGATATTCTATCTTCGCAGCCCTTTTATACAATCCAGAAAACTTGGTTTGGATCTCTTGGTTTGCTTGTATATCATGTTGATCAGTTGAGGTCCATTTGACTGTAGAATACATTTTAGAATTCTCAGTGTTTTAAGATGTCAGTTTTTCCTATATCTATCTATAGGTTGAGTGAAAATCTAATCACTACCTCAGCTTTTTTACATGGAAATTGATAAGCTTTTTCTAAAATTTATGTGGAAATACAAATACCATAAAGTACTTTAAAAACCTTGTAAAAGAGTAGTTAGAGAACATATGCTATTAAATATCAAGGATTATAAAGTCTTATGGGCTCCTGTGAAACATGGAGTGGTATTGGTCACGAAGGGAGAAATAGACCTACGGAACAGAAAACAGAGTCCAGAAACAAACTCACATATATGGAACTTTGATGTATGACAGAGTTGGAGTGGAGATCACTGGGTTAAGGAGAGGCTATTAAATAAAAGAAGCAGGAAACATTGGTTACTCAGTATGGAAACAATATGGGTTTTTACCTCTCACATTATATATAAATGTTAACTTCAGAAGAATTAATAAGTTAAATGTCAAAAGCAAAACTACATGCTTAAGTAAAAAACATCGGTGAACATCTTTTTGATCTTGGGGTAGCAAACTATTTCTTAAAAAGACATAAAGTACAATCAGAAAAAACTAATAAGCCTGGTAAAATAAATCACATTCAATTACAAATTTTTGTTAATGAAAATACCACTTACCAAAAGTGAAAAGACAAGCTACAGGCTCTGAGAAGTTATTTGTAACACAAAATCAATGCAATGTTGGTGTCAAGAATATGGAAAGAACTCATAAAAGATAACCTAATAGAAAAGTGGACAAAAGACATGAATATTATAGATGAAGAAATAAATACAGTTAATAATATATGAAGTACTCAACCTCACTGATGATTAGGAAAATCCAAATCAAGACATGAGATAATATTTTTTTACCACTCATTTGAAAATGATTAAGAAGTTTGACAATGCCAAATATTAAAGGAGAGGAGGATAAACAATATTATCTGTTTGTTGATTCTGGAATTATAAATTGGTACAACTACTTTGGAAAACAACTTGTCATTATCTTGTAAAGTTGAATATTCACATTCACTATGACCTAGCAGTTCCACTCCTAGGTATATTCCCAAGAGAAACATTAGCAACTGTAAACCAGGAGTCATGGCCACAAATATTCATAGCAGCATTTATTATAATAGTAAAAAACTAGAGGTCATCCAAATCCTCATCAACAGGAGACTGGGTAAATTGTGATATATTGACATAATGGAATATTATAAAGCTTTGAAAATGAATGAACTACAACATGCATTAGCCTGGATAAATCTTAATAGCATAAATTGGACTAAAAGATGTAAGTTCCACAGGTACTCTATACAGTATCGTCCCCTTTGTATAAAGTGCAAATCCAAGCAAAATCAAATATCATATGGCTTAGGTGTATTACACACACACACACACATACACACACACGATAAAATTAAAGAAAAAAACCAACACAGTAAACATAGTCCTAAAATTTAGTATGGTGGTTATCTCTGAGGGTGAGACAGGAGAGTGGAATGGGGAGGAGCACATAGGTATAGGTTATTGGCAATGTTCTAGTTCCTAAATTGGGCTAGTGGGATTGTGGGCTTATAATATTATTAAAATAATGAATTAATAAGTAAATAAAAGAGTACCATGTGTGGACCAACCATGATATTGTATTGTGATTAAGGACCCATTTTTGTGCATCTGAGATAATCCAAACAAATGAACCCCAAACTAGTAGGATTAAGCAATAAGTACATTTTTGTAGACTATTTCCACCAGGTTGTTGGCTGGCG
Organism: Neophocaena asiaeorientalis asiaeorientalis; assembly: GCF_003031525.2. Taxonomy (NCBI): domain Eukaryota; kingdom Metazoa; phylum Chordata; class Mammalia; order Artiodactyla; family Phocoenidae; genus Neophocaena; species Neophocaena asiaeorientalis. Next base: position 446,991 of record NW_020172464.1, on the reverse strand, counting down.
AAAAAAATATGGAATTAACTATCCTCCACATATTTTACTTCAGCTTTGAAAAAATCCATTGGAAGCTACTAAAAAAAAAAAAGTAACTACTTAAAAAAAAAGTAACTACAGGGCTTCCCTGGTGGCGCAGTGGTTGAGAGTCCGCCTGCCGATGCAGGGGACACGGGTTCGTGCCCCGGTCTGGGAAGATCCCACATGCCACGGAGTGGCTGGGCCTGTGAGCCATGGCCGCTGAACCTGCGCGTCCGGAGCCTGTGCTCCGCAACGGGAGAGGCCACAACAGTGAGGCCCGCTTACCGCAAAAAAAAAAAAGTACAGAGAAACGAAGTTAAAGTGTACACTGCTATCTGATTAGATAGTGGCTAAAATATACATGATAACAGGTAGGCAATGAAAATGCTCTGAGAACCCTACAGGACCACTCTTTGTGAAGGAATGGCTGGCTGTGTAAATGCAGGGGTGTATTAAGTACTTAAGTGCCCATAGCTGCTTTGGCTGAGGGAAGGAGAAACTGTGGAATTCCAGCCTGTTCAGTATATATTTTAAAAATTCTCTTGCTCTGAAAGCTTTTTTCTGCTATGTAGACAGTCACAAAAAGTGAACCCAAACATTTGATTTGGAATGGAAACACAGTATAGCTGCATTCCAGCTTTTTGCCTGAGAATATAACTCCACCTTTTTGTGAAAGCTTAATGGTACTACCATGTGTTCATGGAGGATTGTTTGAAAGACACAAAGTTCCTCAGGATCAGTCCCTCTAAAAAATTTGGAGGTCCAACAGCATCAGCATCAGTTGAGAGCTTGGGGAAAAAAATGGAGAATCTCAGGACCCATTCCAAACCCACTGCATCAGAATCTGCATTTTAACAGGATTCCCTAGGTGTTTTGTATGCACGTTAAAGTTTGAGAAGCAGTAGTTTAGAGCAGGAGTCCTTACCTGAAGCTCAACAGGGGCTGGCCTGCAGGAAGTTGGTGCACGCATTGAAATTTTATGCAAAATTTTGAATGTTTGTGAATAAATATTTTTCTGGGTTTTGTTGTATGTTTTACTACTGGATCAGGCCAGATCGTTGGAAAGCAGTGTACTTAGTTCCCAAGCTTTGGATAAATTGTTTCACAGAGCATGCTTTAGTTTTGTGTCTCATTTACTTGCGTTGAAGGGCACTGTGAAAAGCAGCTGTTGAAATTCATTGCATTTACTGCTGGATACTACTGAGAATATTATACACTACCCAGGTGATTCCAAGGCCTGATTGCACAAAAGAATCATCTGAGGTGTCTGTAAACTACCGATCTGAAGTACTGCCTGGGAATATGTATTGTTAACAAGCACTCATGATGAATTTGATGAAACAAGTCCATGGAATAGTGGTTTGGGAAGTTTTACTATACTATGTAGTGTCTCTTTCTTAAAATCTACAGGGGTATTTTTTTCTATCTTTAGTAGCAGGGAAAGCCTTTATTTCTTCTGGGTAAATGATATGCAGTTGTCATATGGATAGTATAAGTTTATAACTTAACATGTATCACTCATAAACTCACAAAATCCACATTTGTAACCTACTTTTGATAATTATATAGAACCTTCTGTTATATATTTTTGTGTTTGTAAAAGTTTTGTGCTACCTTCACCTTCATTTTACTTTGTTTCCAAGCTGAGCTGATATAACTGCTGTTGAAGATAAGAAAATTGATGTTTTTGTAAATTTGAATAGTCTTTTTGTAGGGGAAATTATGATATGTATCAGGCTGTTGGAAGTAGTAAAAGAGATCACAGATTTTTATTACTACTGTTATGGACCCCTGGGTGTTAGGAGTCCCTAGATGTGAACCACTGCCTTAAAAAAATTATTCTAAATTCAGGACATAATTTACATTTTAAAATCCAACAGTTGGCCTACGCATTAGGAGATTTCTAGGTATAGTTGTGTCAATAATGAATTCTATGACCTTGTTCAAGATAAATATATTTTTTTGTTGGCCTTTATTTTCTTTTTTTTCCTATTTCCTCTTGATCTTATTTTTAAATTTTAATTTTATTTATTTTTAAACAGCAGGTTCTTATTAGTTATCCATTTTTAGTAGCAGGGAAAGCCTTTATTTCTTCTGGGTAAATGATATGCAGTTGTCATATGGATAGTATAAGTTTATAACTTAACATGTATCACTCATAAACTCACAAAATCCACATTTGTAACCTACTTTTGATAATTATATAGAACCTTCTGTTATATATTTTTGTGTTTGTAAAAGTTTTGTGCTACCTTCACCTTCATTTTACTTTGTTTCCAAGCTGAGCTGATATAACTGCTGTTGAAGATAAGAAAATTGATGTTTTTGTAAATTTGAATAGTCTTTTTGTAGGGGAAATTATGATATGTATCAGGCTGTTGGAAGTAGTAAAAGAGATCACAGATTTTTATTACTACTGTTATGGACCCCTGGGTGTTAGGAGTCCCTAGATGTGAACCACTGCCTTAAAAAAATTATTCTAAATTCAGGACATAATTTACATTTTAAAATCCAACAGTTGGCCTACGCATTAGGAGATTTCTAGGTATAGTTGTGTCAATAATGAATTCTATGACCTTGTTCAAGATAAATATATTTTTTTGTTGGCCTTTATTTTCTTTTTTTTCCTATTTCCTCTTGATCTTATTTTTAAATTTTAATTTTATTTATTTTTAAACAGCAGGTTCTTATTAGTTATCCATTTTATACATATTAGTGTATACATGTCAATCCCAATTCATCCCACTACCACCACCCAACCCCCCCACCACTTTCCCCCCTTGGTGTCCATATGTTTATTCTGTACGTGTGTGTGTCAATTTCTGCCCTGCAAACTGGTTCATCTGTACCATTTTTCTGGGTTCCACATATATGCGTTAATATATGATATTTGTTTTTCTCTTTCTGATTACTTCACTCTATAGGACAGTCTCTAGATCCATCCACATCTCTACAAATGACTCAATTTCGTTCCTTTTTATGGCTGAGTAATATTCCATTGTATATATGTACCACATCTTCTTTATCCATTTGTCTGTTGATGGGCATTTAGGTTGCTTCCATGTCCTGGCTCTTGTAAATAGTGCTGCAATGAACATTGAGGTATATGTGTCTTTTTGAATTATGGTTTTCCCTGGGTACATGCCAAGTAGTGGGATTGCTGGGTAATATGGTAGTTCTATTTTTAGTTTTTTAAGGAACCTCCAT
>NW_020172464.1:441500-443712 GCF_003031525.2 Neophocaena asiaeorientalis asiaeorientalis | reverse complement strand
TTGCATTTCTCTAATAATTAGTGATATTGAGCAGCTTTTCATGTGCTTCTTGGCCATCTGTATGTCTTCTTTGGAGAAATGTCTATTTACGTCTTCTGCCCATTTTTGGACTGGGTTGTTTGTTTTTTTAATATACAGCTGCATGAGCTGTTTATATATTTTGGAGAGTAATGCTTTGTCCGTTGATTAATTTGCAAATATTTTCTCCCATTCTGAGGGTTGTCTTTTCGTCTTGTTTGTAGTTTCCTTTGCGTTGCAAAAGCTTTTAAGTTTCATTAGGTCCCATTGGTTTATTTTTGTTTTTATTTCCATTACTCTAGGAGATGGATCAAAAAAGATCTTGCTGTGATTTATGTCAAAGAGTGTTCTTCCTATGTTTTCCTCTAAGAGTTTTATAGTGTCCGGTCTTACATTTAGGTCTCTAATCCACTTTGAGTTCATTTTTGTGTATGGTGTTAGGGAGTATTCTAATTTCATTCTTTTATATGAAGCTGTCCAGTTTTCCCAGCACCACTTATTGAAGAGACTGTCTTTTCTGCATTGTATATCCTTGCCTCCTTTGTCATAGAATAGTTGACCATAGGTGTGTGGCTTTATCTCTGGGTTTTCTATCCTGTTCCATTGATTTGTATTTCTGTTTTTGTGCCAGTACCATGTTGTCTTGAATACTGTAGCTTTGTAGTATAGTCTGAAGTCAGGGAGTCTGATTTCTCTAGTTCTGTTTTTTCCCTCAAGACTGCTTTGGCTATTTGCGGTCTTTTCTGTCTCCATACAAATTTTAATGTTTTTTGTTCTAATTCTGTAAAAAAATGACATTGGTAATTTGATAGGGATTGCATTGAATCTGTAGATTGCTTTGGGTAGTATAGTCATTTTGACAATATTGATTCTTCCAATCCAAGAACATGGTATATCTCTCCATCTGCTTGTGTCATCTTTAATTTCTTTCAGCTGTGTCTTATAGTTTTCGCATACAGGTCTTTTGTCTCCCTAGGTAGGTTTATTCCTAGTTATTTTATTTTTTTTGTTGCAGTGGTAAATGGCAGTGTTTCAAGAATTTCTCTTTCAGATTTTTCATCATTAGTGTATAGGAATGCCAGAGATTTCTGTGCCTTAATTTTGTATTCTGCAACTTTTCCATTTTGCGTTTATTTTTGTGTATGGTGTTAGGGAGTGTTCTAATTTCATTCTTTTACATGTAGCTGTCCAGTTTTCCCAGCACTGCTTACTGAAGAGACTGTCTTTTCTCCATTGTATATCCTTGCCTCCTTTGTCATAGATTAGTTAACCATAGGTGTGTAGGTTTATCTCTGGGCTTTCTATCTTGTTCCATTAATCAATCTATCTGTTTTTGTTCCAGTACCATATTGTCTTGATTACTATAGCTTTGTAGTATAGTCTGAAGACAGAGAGTCTGATTCCTCCAGCTCCATTTTTTTCCCTCAAGACTGCTTTGGCTATTCGGGGTCTTTTGTGTCTCCATACAAATTTTAAGATTATTTTGTTCTAGTTCCGTTAAAAATGCCATTGGTAATTTGATAGGGATTGCATTGAATCTGTAGATTGCTTTGGGTTGTGCAGTCATTTTCACAATATTGTTTCTTCCAATCCAAGAACATGGTATATCTCTCCATCTGTTGGTATCATCTTTAACTTCTTTCATCAGTGTCTTATAGTTTTCTGCATACATGTCTTTTGTCTTCCTAGGTCGGCGTATTCCTAGGTATTTTATTCTTTTTTTTGCAGTGGTAAATTGGAGTGTTTCCTTAATTTCTCTTTCAGAGTTTTCAACATTAATGTATAGGAATGACAGAGATTTCTGTGCATTAATTTTGTATCCTGTAAGTTTACCAAATTCACTGATTAGCTCTTGTTTTCTGGTGGCATTTTTAGGATTCTCTATGTATAGTATCATGTCATCTGCAAACAGTGACAGTTTTACTTCCTCTTTTCCAATTTGTATTCCTTTTTTTTCTTTTTCTTCTCTGATTGCCGTGGCTAAGACTTCCAAAACTATGTTGAATAATAGTGGTGAGAGTGGACGTCCTTGTCTTGTTCTTGATCTTAGAGGAAATGCTTTCAGGTTTTCACTATTGTGAATGATGTTTGCTATGGGTTTGTCGTATATGGTCTTTATTATGTTGGGGTAGGTTCCCTCTATGCCCACTTTCTTGAGAGTTTTTATCATAAATGGCTGTTGAATTTTGTCAAA
>NW_020172464.1:441095-441344 GCF_003031525.2 Neophocaena asiaeorientalis asiaeorientalis | reverse complement strand
TCCCTGGGATAAATCCCACTTGATCATGATGTATGATCCTTTTAATGTGTTGTTGAATTCTGTTTGCTTGTATTTTGTTGAGGTTTTTTCATCTATTTTCATCAGTGATATTGGCTGCAATTTTTTTTTTTGTAGTGTCTTTGTCTGGTTTTGGTATCAGGGTGATGGCCTCATAGAATAGTTTGGAGGTGTTCCTTCCTCTGCAGTGTTTTGGAAGAGTTTGAGAAGGATAGGTGTTTGCTCTTCTCT
>NW_020172464.1:440887-441048 GCF_003031525.2 Neophocaena asiaeorientalis asiaeorientalis | reverse complement strand
GTTTCTTCCTGGTTCAGTCTTCGAAGGTTATACCTTTCTAAGAATTTGTCCATTTCTTCCAGGTTGTCCATTTTATTGGCATAGAGTTGCTTGTAGTAGTCTCTTAGGATGCTTTGTATTTCTGCAGTGTCTGTTGTAACTTCTTTTTCATTTCTAATTTT
>NW_020172464.1:434279-440068 GCF_003031525.2 Neophocaena asiaeorientalis asiaeorientalis | reverse complement strand
ATTTAGGTCTTGAATCCATTTTGCGTTTATTTTTGTGTATGGTGTTAGGGAGTGTTCTAATTTCATTCTTTTACATGTAGCTGTCCAGTTTTCCCAGCACTGCTTACTGAAGAGACTGTCTTTTCTCCATTGTATATCCTTGCCTCCTTTGTCATAGATTAGTTAACCATAGGTGTGTAGGTTTATCTCTGGGCTTTCTATCTTGTTCCATTAATCAATCTATCTGTTTTTGTTCCAGTACCATATTGTCTTGATTACTATAGCTTTGTAGTATAGTCTGAAGACAGAGAGTCTGATTCCTCCAGCTCCATTTTTTTCCCTCAAGACTGCTTTGGCTATTCGGGGTCTTTTGTGTCTCCATACAAATTTTAAGATTATTTTGTTCTAGTTCCGTTAAAAATGCCATTGGTAATTTGATAGGGATTGCATTGAATCTGTAGATTGCTTTGGGTTGTGCAGTCATTTTCACAATATTGTTTCTTCCAATCCAAGAACATGGTATATCTCTCCATCTGTTGGTATCATCTTTAACTTCTTTCATCAGTGTCTTATAGTTTTCTGCATACATGTCTTTTGTCTTCCTAGGTCGGCGTATTCCTAGGTATTTTATTCTTTTTTTTGCAGTGGTAAATTGGAGTGTTTCCTTAATTTCTCTTTCAGAGTTTTCAACATTAATGTATAGGAATGACAGAGATTTCTGTGCATTAATTTTGTATCCTGTAAGTTTACCAAATTCACTGATTAGCTCTTGTTTTCTGGTGGCATTTTTAGGATTCTCTATGTATAGTATCATGTCATCTGCAAACAGTGACAGTTTTACTTCCTCTTTTCCAATTTGTATTCCTTTTTTTTCTTTTTCTTCTCTGATTGCCATGGCTAGGACTTCCAAAACTTTGTTGAATATTAGTGATGAGAATGGACATTCTTGTCTTGTTCCTGATCTTAGAGGAAGTGCTTTCAGGTTTTCACCATTGAGAATGATGTTTGCTGTGGGTTTGACATATATGGTCTTTATTATGTTGAGGTAGGTTCCGTCTGCGCCCGCTTTCTGGAGAGTTTTTATCATAAATGGGTGTTGAATTTTGTCAAAAGCTTTTTCTGCATCTATTGAAATGATCATATGGTTTTTCTTCTTCAGTTTGTTAATATGGTGTATGACATTGATTTATTTGCGTATATTGAAGAATCCTGCTTCCCTGGGATAAATCCCACTTGATCATGATGTATGATCCTTTTAATGTGTTGTTGAATTCTGTTTGCTTGTATTTTGTTGAGGTTTTTTCATCTATTTTCATCAGTGATATTGGCTGCAATTTTTTTTTTTGTAGTGTCTTTGTCTGGTTTTGGTATCAGGGTGATGGCCTCATAGAATAGTTTGGAGGTGTTCCTTCCTCTGCAGTGTTTTGGAAGAGTTTGAGAAGGATAGGTGTTTGCTCTTCTCTAAATGTTTGATAGAATTCAACTTTTAAGCCATCTGGTCCTGGACTTTGTGTTTGTTGGAAGATTTTTAATCATAGTTTCAATTTCATTACTTGTGATTGGTCTGTTCATATTTTCTATTTCTTCCTGGTTCAGTCTTGGAGGGTAATACCTTTCTAAGAATTTTTACATTTCTTCCTGGTTGCCCATTTTGTTGGCACAGAGGTGTTTGTACTGGTCTCTTACGATGCTTTGTATTTCTGTGGTGTCTGTTGTAATTTCTCATTTTTCATTTCTGATTTTATTGATTTGAGTCCTCTCCCTGTTTTTCTTGATGAGTCTGACTAATGGTTTATCAATTTTATCTTCTCAAAGAACGAGCTTTTAGTTCTTTTGATTTTTGCTCTTCTTTGTGTCTATTTCATTTATTTCTGCTCTGATCTTTATGATTTCTTTTCTTCTCTAATTGGTGTCTGTTGTAATTTCTCATTTTTCATTTCTGATTTTATTGATTTGAGTCCTCTCCCTCTTTTTCTTGTTGAGTCTGGCTAATGGTTTATCAGATTTGTTTATGTTTTCAAAGAACCAGCTTTCAGTTTTACTGATCTTTGCTATTTTGTTTTGTTTCTATTTCATTTATTTCTGCTCTGATCTTTATGATTTCTTTTCTTCTCTAACTTTGGGTTGTGTTTGTTCTTCTTTCTTTAGTTCCTTTAGGTGAAAGGTTAGGTTGTTTATTTGAGATGTCTGTAGTTTCTTGAGGTAGGATTGTACTGCTGTAATTGATCTTTGCTATTTTGTTTTGTTTCTATTTCATTTATTTCTGCTGTGATCTTTATGATGTCTCTCCTTCTGCTAACTTTGGGTTTTGTTTGTTCTTTTCTCTACTTCCTTTACGTGTAAGGTTAGATTGTTTACTGAGATTCTTCTTGTTCCTTGAGGTAAGCTTGCATATCTATAAACTTCCCTCTTAGAACTGCTTTTGCTGCATCCCATAGGTTTTGGATTGTCCTGTTTTCATTGACATTTGTCTCTAGGTATTGTTTGATTTCCTCTTTGATTTCTTCAGTGATCTCTTGCTTATTTAGTAACGTATTGTTTATCCTCCATGTGTTTGTGTTTTTTACGTTTTTTTCCCTGTAATTCATTTTTAAAGTCCCCCACTATTATTGTGTTACTGTCGATTTCCTATTTTAGAGCTGTTAGCAGTTGCCTTATGTATTGAGGTGCTCTTTTGTTGGGTGCATATATATTTATAATTGTTCTATCTTCTTGGATTGATCCCTTGATCATTATGTAGTGTCCTTCCTTTTCTCTTGTAACGTTCTTTATTTTAAAGTCCATTTTCTGATATGAGTGTAGCTACTCCAGCTTTCTATTGATTTCCATTTTCATGGAATACTTTTACCATCCCTTCACTTTCAGGCTGTATGTGTCTGAAGAAAGTGTAATCTGCTGTTTGTGGATGGAATGTCCTATAAATATCAATCAAATCTCTCTGATCTATTGTGTCATTTAAAGCTTGTGTTCCTTTATTAATTTTCTGTTTGGATCTGTCCATTCGTGTGAAGTGCTTAAGTCCCCCACTATTTTTGTGTTACTGTCGATTTCCTCTTTTATACCTGTTAGCATTTGCCTCATGTATTGAGGTGCTCCTGTGTTGGGTGCATATATATTTATAATAGTTCTATCTTCTTCTTGGATTGATCCCTTGATCATTATGTAGTGTCCTTTCTTGTGTCTTATAACATTCTTTATTTTAAAGTCTTTTCTACCTGATATGAGTATTGCTACTCCAGCTTTTTTTAAATTTCCATTTGCATGGAATATCTTTCTCCATCCCCTCACTTTCAGTCTGTATGTGTCCCTAGGTCTGAATTGGGTCTCTTGTAGACAGCATATATACGGGTCTTGTTTTTTTACCCATTCAGCAAGCCTGTGTCTTTTGGTTGGAACACATAATCCATTCACATTTTAGGTAATTATTGATATGTGTGTTCCTGTTACCATTTTCTTAATTGTTTTGCGTTTGGTTTTGTAGGTCCTTTTCTTGTCTCGTGTTTCCCACTTAGAGAAGTTCTTTTAGCATTTGCTGTAGAGCTGGTTTGGTCGTGCTGATTTCTCTTAGCTTTTTCTTGTCTGTAAAGCTTTTGATTTCTCCATCGAATCTGAATGAGATCCTTACCGGGTAGAGTAATCTTGGTTGTAGGTTCTTCCCTTTCTTCACTTTAAATATGTCATGCCACTCCATTCTGGCCTGTAGAGTTACCACTGAGAAATCAGCTGTTAACCTTATGGGAGTTCCCTTTTATGTTATTTGTCGTTTTTCCCTTGCTGATTTCAGTAATTTTTCTTTGTCTTTAATTTTTGCCAATTTGATTACTGTGTGTCTTGGCATGTTTCTCCTTGGGTTTATTGTGTATGGGACTCTCTGTGCTTCTTGGAGTTGGGTGGCTGTATTCTTTCCCATGTTAGGGAAGTTTTCGACTATAATCTCTTGAACTATTTTCTCTGTTCCTTTCTCTCTCTGTTCTCCTTCTGGGACCCCTATACTGTGAATGTCGTTGCGTTTAATGTTGTTGCAGAGGTCTCTTATGCTGTGTTCATTTCTTTTCATTCTTTTTTCTTTATTCTGTCCCGCAGCAGTGAATTCCACCATTCTGTCTTCCAGGTCACTTATCCGTCCTTCTGCCTCAGTTATTCTGCTATTGATTCCTTCTAGTGTAGTTTTCATTTCAGTTATTGTATTGTTCATCTGTGTTTGTTCTTTAATTCTTCTAGGTCTTTGTTAAACATTTGTTGCATCTTCTCAATCTTTGCCTGCATTCTTTTTCCGAGGTCCTGGATCATCTTCACTATCATTTTTCTGAATTATTTTTCTGGCAGGTTGCGTATCTCCACTTCATTTTGTTGTTTTTATGGGGTTTTACTTTGTTCATTCATCTGGTACATAGCCCTCTGCCTTTTCATCTTGTCTATCTTTCTGTGAATGTGGTGTTTGTTCCACAGGCTGCAGGCCTGTAGTTCTCCTTGCTTCTGCTGTCTGCCCTCTGGTGGATGAGGCTATCTAAGAGGATTTTGCAAGTTTCCTGATGGACTGGTGATGGGACTGGTGATGGGTAGAGCTGGCTGTTGCTTGGTGGGCAGAGCTTAGTAAACCTTTAATCCACTTGTCTGCTGATGGGTGGGGCTGGGTTCCCTCCCTGTTGGTTGTTTGGCTTGAGGTGACCGAACACTGGAGCCTACCTGGGCTCTTTGGTGGGGCTAGTGGTGTACTCTGGGAGGACTGACACCAAGGAGTACTTCCCAGAACTTCTGCTACCAGTGTCCTTGTCCTCACGGTGAGCCACAGCCACCCCCCGCCTCTGCAGGAGACCCTCCAACACTAGCATGTATGTCTGGTTCAGTCTCCTATGGGGTCACTGCTCCTTCCCCTGGGTCCATTGTGCACACTGCTTTGTGTGTGCCCTCCATTAGTGGAGTCTCTGTTTCCCCCAGTCCTGTTGAAGTTCTGCAAGCAAATCCCGCTAGCCTTCAAAGTCTGATTCTCTACGAATTCTTCCTTCTGTTGCCGGACCCCCAGGTTGGGAAGCCTGATGTGTGGCTCAGAACCTTCACCCCAGTGGGTGGCCTTCTGTGGTATAAGTGTTCTCCAGTTTGTGAGTCACCCACCCAGCAGTTATGGGACTTGATTTTATTGTGATTGCTCCCCTCCTACCATGTCATTATGGCTTCTCCTTTGTCTGTAGATGTGGGGTATCGTTTTTGGTGAGTTCCAGTGTCTTCTTGTCAATGACTGTTCAGCAGTCAGTTGTGATTCCGGTTCTCTTGCAAGAGGGAGTGAGAGCACGTACTTCTACTCTGCCCTCTTCTAAGAGTCTTAGTCTCTATCTTCTCATCTTCAAAATAGGCACAGTAAGTCCTTTTCACCTTACAGGTTTATTATGAAAATCGTATGATAAACTTTGAGCACCTGCTTTGTGCTCGACACTTTTCATAGACGTATATGTATTAGTTCATTTAATTCTCTAAAGAACCCAGTGAGGTAAGTATTGTTTTTGCCCAGTTTACAAATGAGGAAATTAAGCTCAGTGAGTTTCCATAATTTATTTAAGATTTTACATCTGAAATGGAATTTGATCTTTTTGATTTCAGAGCCCAAATTTGTGATCATTAAGTCTGTACTATTTAGTATGGATCATCGTGTTGCAGGAACAAACAATGCTGAATCTTATGGCTTAAAATCACAAAAGTTCTTTCATTATTTTCGCTTCATATTTTTGGTTGCTTAAGGGTCTGATTCATGTCATCATCTTTGTAGGACCCAGCTTGACGGAGTAACTGTCATCTCTAGCATTGTTGGTCACCTT